>NW_020954652.1:9668443-9696464 GCF_900497805.2 Vombatus ursinus
CTCTCTCTCTCTCTCTCTCTCTCTCTCTCTCTCTCTCTCTCTCTGTCTCTCTCTCTCTTTATTGTTTGTTACATAGGATCAATCACTAGGTAGAGGAGAGCAGACTGATACATTTGGAAATGCAGATGATATAAAAACCAAAAGTATTATGGAAAAGAATAAAAACAAATTTTCCCCCACATACAACAATCATACTAGTGTAATCATTTTCTACTTCATCATAATATCCCAATTCAACAATCACATAAAGTTTTTTTTCCTTAAAAATTGGTTTCTTGGACTTTCTTCAAGACCTCGCCTAACAGGAGATTTTTGTGAATAGCAAGGGTAGATTGCTTAGTTTTCCTATATAGAAAACTCTTTCAGGAAATGAGATTGATTCTCCCCCTTACTCTCACATGCTGGTCAGCTGAGCATCTTTGAATAGGTTCAATGCATTTATAATAAACTCTAAGAAGCTCAAGACAAAAGAACAAACAATCCTATCTGTTATAGGGAGCCTACGATGGGCTTTATCTACCAGCGTTTCAAAGGCTATTATTGATGGCTTTCACTGCCAAACCTTCTGCTTACAAAGTTTCTTCCATTCTTTCAAAGGGATCATTGTTTTCCTTTTCTTGAAAGCTGCTCTTTCTCCCTCTTGCCTTAGAATCAGGAATCTGCATTATCACTGCAATGCACTAGCAAACGCTAGCTGCCTGGATCAATATTTCTGTCTCCTTCGTTTTGCTTAAATCCCTCTAGTTGCAGGCTGGCAGCGTCCCACCAGCCCGGCTGTCACATGCTTTTCTGTTGCTAAGGGCAACTGAGCAGATGGCAAAAGCAGGTTATTGCACATCACGTGGCAAATAGAGACCTATAACAAGTTAAAATGGCTTTTGAAAGATCAGGAGCAGCTTGTCTCCCAGTGTTATAGGTTTCTGGGTACCATGTGACCACATGGCTCTCTGAGGACTCCTTCCAATTGAGTTAAAAAATAAAATGGTTTACTCATTACTTTAACATCATTATGGCATCCCCACAACAGAGATCAGGTTTGCCTTTCCAAGTTTAAAAAAATATCAGTACCCAAGAATTCAGGCTGAAATAAATCTGCTTCTTCTCAATTAATGAGGATTGCCTTGCTCTCTGGACAGTCCTAAATCCATCTGATAAATATGCCTCTAGGTCTTCAAGAGGATAATGATTTCATCTCTGTGTTTTGAATGAATGATATTAGTAACAGGAAAAGATAAGGAACTCATGAACCATCTCATGCAGAGAAAAAAAAAGAAAAAAAAAAACAGTGGCCCACTTAAAAGTATCTCCCAGATTCCATTGGATTGTGTTACCCTTCATCCCTTCTTAGGATTATAGGTTTAGAGCTGAAGGTACTTCGGAGACTATCTAGTCCAACTCCATTTTTCAGATGCTTACTATGTGAGTGGCCTTGGGCAAGTCACTGAAGGATGTTGAGTGAGTTGCCCAAGGCATGTTATGTAGTAAGCATCAAAGACAGGATTTGAAACTAGATCCTATGATTCTGGAACCAGGGCTCTTTCCACTATACCATGGTATTGAAATTTGATGAAATATCATTCCCAGCTTTGGAAGCCCACCAATCAATCAATAAACATTTATTAAGTGCCTATTATGTGCCAGGCACTGTGCTAAATGCTAGGGATACAAAACGAGGCAAAAACAAAGTCCCTGCCCTCAAGAAGCTTACAATCCACTGGAAGAGTCAACATGCAAACAAATATATACAAAGAAAGCTATATATAGGATAAATAGGAAGTAATTAAAAGAGGGAGGGCACTAGAATTAAGAGGGGAATAGAAAAAGGCTTCCAATAAAAGGAAAGGATTTTAGTTGGGTCTTAAAAGAACCTAGGGAGGTCAGTAGGCAGAGAAGAGGGAAAACATTCCAGTCATGGGGGACAACCAAAGAAATGCAGTAACCTCCTCATTAAACTCTCTCTCCTGAATTTTTTTTTCCTTCACACAACCATCAAACTTCCAAACCACAAGTTAAGCCCCTAATGAAGCAAGCAACGAGCATTTATTAATATCTAGAATGTGTCTGGCACCGTACCTGGTGCTGAGTTACAAATACAAATGCAATACAAATTCTGCTCCCAAGTAGCTTACAAGGAATATGTCATTTCCCACTCAATAAACTTCAATGGCTCCCTATTGAACTGAAAAGACAGGCTTCTAATCTTGGCATTTCAAGTTCTTCATAATGTGTCTCCAGGCTCTTTCTGGGGTTATTGTGCTTTACTCCCCTTCATACACACTATTGCCCAGTCAGACTGGCTCAACCCCTAATTTGGCACTGTCTCCCATGTCTGTGCTTTGCAAAAATTGTTCTCTAAATTACTCCCTCCCCATCTCTACTTCCTAGAATCCTTAGTCCCTTCAAGCTTTAGCTGATCTGACTTTCCTCATTCACTTGGCTGATAATACTTTCTGCCATCCTCTCAAATTACTCTGTATCTATATATGCTTATATTAATGTGCATCTCCTTGCTGTCTTATAGCCCTTTCCACTCCCTATATTTAGTAGAACTTAAAGTCTCTGAGACACAGGCTGTTTTCATGCTTTTTTTTTGTAACATGGGTTTCTTAATGATATTGTTAATATTCTCAATGAGTTCATTCATTATTGGATGAAATTCTTATTCAGGGAGGCCCAGACAAATTGGATTTCATAATATTGGAGTAGATGTAAATCAATATTATATAAAAATTCTAAGCTAATCTAACTGGATATTTTGAGACAAAAGATTCCTAATTTATCATCTTTTAATAGGATTCTTGGCATTAATGCTTCAACAGATCACATCAACAAACATCTTCTAAACCCTTTCTATATGTTAGGCCTGATTACAAAGATTAAAAAGAGAACTTCAAGAAGCTTACATTATCTATCTACATATCTCAACTCAATATTATATTCTCCAATCCACATAGAAACGATATTAGACAAACCTCTGTAAAGGCCAGCTACAGCAAATAAAGTATGAAATTATACAATTTCCCAAATATTTCATATAAATATAACAGAAGAAACACTAGAAATTTTTGAGGGAGATACAGACTGCTTATAGACTAAACTCCCACTCAATACAGCAGTTTTAAGCTGAGATCCACGGACATGGATGTATTTTGGGGGGACCATGAACTTGGAAGGAAAAAATGATATCTTTATTTCCCACAAACCTTTGGCTCCTATGTTATCCTATGTTATCCTCTGTATGTTATTTTATGCATTGAAAAACAAGATTCTGAGGAAAGTCATAGACTTCACAGACTGCTGAGGAGTCCATGACACAAAAGACGTTAACGACTCCTGAATTAAGCGATAAATATTCTGCTTTAACCCTGATGATACAACCAGAGAGCTTATTGTTTTAAAACCAAAGAGATGATGAAGAGAGTCATAGGATGATGTTTACAAATAATTGGTATTAGCTTTCTGAATGTTATTTTTGTTCATGAACATAAAATCATATATTGAGGGCTAGACAAGACTCTAGAGGCCATCTTGTACAATTCCTTCATTTTATAGATGTGGGCACATGTAAGTGGCAGAGGGATTGTTTTAACCCAGTTCCTTTGGCTCCAAATTCACTGTGATTTCCATTACATCACACCCAGTAATAATAATAGTGAATAATTATATAGCTCCTTAAGATTTTCAAAGCACTTTACAAATACTATCTCATTTGATATCAACAACTCTGTGAGCTAAATATTTTTACAGCTGAGGCTTAGAGAACTTGAGTGACTTGTGTAAGATCAAATAGTAAGTGTCAGAGGCCAAACCTAAACCCAGTTCTCATCCTTATTGACTATACCACCTAGCTGCCTCTTGTATATGCTTATGTCACCTACTAGAAAATTATGGGTTGTTGTTTTATTTTTTTAAAGCATATATACTTATTTCTATTCCTGTATAGATTGTTTTGGGCAGCTAGATGGTATGGTGGACAGGGGATCAGGCCTGGAGTCAGGAAGAGTTCAAATCTGACTTCAGACACTTACTAGCTGTATGACCCTAGGCAAGTCACTTAACATTGTTTGCTCAGTTTCCTCATCTGGAAAAATAAGCCAAAGAAGGAAACGGCAAACCACCCCAGTATCTTTGCCAGGAAAATGAGAAGTGGGGTCATAAAGAGTCATACACAATTGAAACAACTGAACAACAACAGACTGTTTCAATTATTTTTTTTCCTACTACTTAAGATGACTAAGATGAGCCTTAGAACTGTTCATCACAGGCTGTAGATAAGTAAGCTAGATGATTCAGCCCCTATTTCCCTCCTATTTTTCAAAAACAGTTTTATTATGACTGATTTAGGCAGATGATTATTCCATTCTTCTCTTCACTTTCCTTGAGAAAATAGTCTTAATGTCCTTCAAAGTCTTATTTCGCAGCTGCGTCTCTCCACCACTCCGGAACAATTGGTCGTAGAACAAAAAACCAAAACAGAGAAAAGTCAATAGAAAAATATGGAATATAAAGTAGAATATGGAATTTTCTCCAACATTCCAGTAGTTCTATGATCTCGTCCATGTCGACATTCTCTCCAATGATGCAAGTTGCAGTCTTACGTGTAAGAATCCTGTTGTGTTTTCCTCCGTAGATTTGCTGAACAGGAGCAACACAAGGACTTGTCACATTTTGTGGGTACCAGCAGAGCACGAGGGCCATTCAACTCATGAGCTGTCCCTTACACTTGCCATGTGACTGAGCCCATCTCTAAATATGTTTATGTATACGTGTTTTAATGAATTTGACCTTTTGTTTTCACTTATCTCAGGCTATCAGGTGCATTATATGTGTATACATACCTCTCAGGAGCAACATTATTTAAAATCACTGGAAAGACACGCCCATTCTCAGTGCTAATATGTTTATTTTCTGACTCACTGAAGCAGCCCTAGGACCCATGTAGTTTTTTTTTTTTTTAAGGCAGCCTTAACAGTTAGAGGACTAACTTCTTTAAACCTGGAGTGGGGAAGAGATCAAAGGGAGCAAAGATCAAAAAATCATACCTGTAATGAGTCTCTAACAAATAATTCAGGAATGAGATTATATGGAGCCAAGTTAGGGAGGTGGCAATGGGAGTGGATAAGAAAGAACAGTTATGAGTGATATGTTTAGGACAGAATTGGTGGGACTTTGTACCTGAAAAAAAATTAGATAGACTTCAAGATCCCTTCTAACTCTCCATTTATAACAAGTCAATCAACTCTCATTTATTAAATACCTACTATGTGCCAGGCACTATATTAAGGGCTAGAGATGTGAAGAAAGGCAAAAAAAAGAAGCTCATGGTCTAATGGGGGAAGCAACATGTAAATGGCTATGTACAAAAAAGGTATAGAGAGATAGATAAAAACAGACAGACAGCGAGATAGAGATAGATAGATGTTGACATCATAGATAGATAGAAACTGGGAGTAATCTCAGAGGAGTAAAACACAAAGATTAGGAGGACTAGGAAAGGTGGCTTCTTGGAGAAGATGGGGTTTTAGTTGAATCTTAAAGAAAACCAGGGAAATTAGAGATGAGAAGGAAATTAGAGAACATTCTGGGCATGGGGGGAAAACAGTGAAAACACAAAGAGGTCAAAACTACTGGGTCCCAGAACACACTAAGGGGAGTAAGATGCAAAAAGACTAGAAAGATGGAAGATGGCTCAAGTGATGAAGGGTTTTGCAAGTCAATCAGAAGATTTTATATTTGATCTTGGGGGGAAAGGGGAACCACTGGAGTTTATTGAATAAGAGTAAGATCTGCGTTTTAGGAAAATCAATTTGATAACTGAGTGGAGGATGGGTAAGAGTGAGACACTTGAGACAGGGAGACTAACCAGCAAGCTATTCCAACAGTCTAGGCATGAGGCAATAAGGGCCTACACTAGGGTTGCTGCAGTGTTACAATAGAAAAAGGAACCTATCAGAGAGATGTTATGAAGGTGGAAATGACAGGACTTAACTACTTATTAGACACTGGGGGGAAGGGTAAGACAGCTAAGAGTTTGGAGCCTGGGTGACTGGGAGGATAATGGTTCCCTTGATAGTAATGGGGAAGTTGGGGCAGCCAGGTGGTGCAGTGGATAGAGCATCGGCCCTGGATTCAGGAAGACCTGAGTTCAAATCTAGCCTCAGACACATAACACTTACTAGCCAAGTGACCCTGGGCAAATCGCTTAACCCCACTGCCTAGCCAAAAAAAATTTAAAAAAATATAAAAGATGGTAATGGGGAAGTTAGGAAGAGGGGAAGGTTTGATGGGAAAGATAATAAGTTAGTTCACTTTGGGACATGTCAAGTTTAAGATGTCTACAAAATGTCCAATTCTAGATTTCTAAAAGTCTAGATGCAAGTCTAGAATTTGGGAGAGAGGTTTGTACTAGCTAAGTAAATCTGAGAGGCATCTGTATAGAGATGATCATTGAAACTATGGAAGCTGATGAAATCATCTAGTGAGATAGTTTGGAGAGAGAAGAAAAGAGGGTATAGGGACAGAGCCTTGGAGGATAACCACAGGTGGCAGATATGGTTAGCAAGTGCATTGCAGATGAAAATCCAGCAAAGGAAACAAAGGGGTGATCAGACTGGTAGGAGGAGAACCAGGAAAGAGCAGTGTGATGAAAACCTAGAGAGAGGAGAATATCAAGGAGAAGGGAGTAATTAACTATGTCAAGGCTACTGGGAGGTCAAGAAGGTTGAGAATTGATAAAAATCCACTCAACTTGACAATGAAGGGATCCTAGAATAACTGTCTTCTTGATTTTGAAGGATCATCACAGGAAAAGTGGATTAAGCTTGGTTTGCTTGGCCCCAAAGGGTAGAAATAGGAGCAATGAGAAGAAGTTACAAAGATGCAAATTTAGGTTCAATGCTGGGGAAGGGGAGGGAAAAGGAGGAGGAATTCCTAACCATTAGGGGTGCCCAAAAGGGGAATGGGCTATCTCTGGAGATAGTGAATTCTTCCACTGGAAATCTTTGAGCCAAAAAACTGGATGACTACTTACCCTACATCATTATTGTTCATTCCTCTCCTGGCATACTTCACCACTATGCCTTAGGTGTCTTCTTGCCCTGGAACATCCCTCCACCCCTTTGAGTCCCTTCTCTCGTTGATGAGTTCTTCAAAGGGACTTCATTTTGGGCATGGGCCCAGTCTGGCCATTCTTCATTCCTCTCCCACTTTTTGCATATGACTCTCTGGACTTTGTCACTACACTACTACATGGGTACCTTCACCACCACCACCACCACATTTTCAGCTCTTTTTTAAAATCAGTTGTCTTCCTCTATTAGAATGTAAATTCCTTGAGGAACTATCTATTTCTGTTTGTATTTGTATCCCTAGCACTTCACACAGCGTCTGGTATGTAATAAATGCTTATTGACTGACTGACTGAGGTACAGATTGAATGGTTTCTGAAACCTCTTCCAGCTCTGAGATTCTCTGACTCTTTCATTACAAGGTGTGGAGACTAGAAGGGCAATGATACCATTGAAAGAAATAAGGAAATTGGGAAGGGGATCTGATTGTAGAAGGGTTAGTTAGTTTCTGTTTTCAAGGTATTTAATTTGGGTGAAAATACTTGGGTGAAAATTTGAAGTCTATGATAGAATTTTTTTAAGGTGATGAGACTGGAGAACTATATTTAGAAATTATTGGTTGAAGCCATGAAAATAGAGTACAGGAGAGAGGGAATATAGGGAAAGGATAGCAGAGGGTTAAGGACTGAGTTTAGTGCCTCCAGAAGGATAATTTCAAAATGTTTCACTGCTATGGAAAATATCAGTATTTGCAGTTAATATGTGTGTCTTGATTTTGTATAGCATAATTTTCAAAAGATTTTTACATATGTAATCTCACTTATTTATCACAAAAACCTAAGAGGTGGATCATATAGGTATGACCAAACCTGTTTTCTTTTTTGATTCAGCTGATCATTTCTCCTGATCTCCTCTCTGATCCATTCTCCCCTTGCCCCACCTCCTTTTACCTTATACTTAACTCTATGTATATTTTGCTTGATTTTATATGTGTTTATATTATTGCCCCATATAAAATTATGTTCCTTGAAGGCAGGGACTGTTTCATGTTGTCTTTTTTTTTTTTTTTTTGGTAATTGGAGTTACATGACTTGCTCAGGGTCACACAGCTAGTAAGTGTCAAGTGTTTGGTCTGAGGCCAGATTTGAACTCAGGTCCTTCTGACATCAGGGCCGGCGCTCTATCCCCTGTGCCACCTAGCTGCCCCTCATGTTGTCTTTTTATTCCCCAGGTCTTAGTGCAAGTGCCCAGTACATAGTGAGTGCTTTTCTTGTTAAATAATTTTTCAGTCATGTCCAACTCTTTATGACCCCATTTGGGATTTTCTAGGCAAAGATATTGAAATGGTTTGCTATTTCCTTCTCCAACTCATTTTACAGATAAGGAAACTAAGGCAAACAGGGTTATGTGATTTGCTTGGGGTCATACAGCTAGTAAGTGCCTAAGGCCAAATTTGAACTCAGGTGCTCCTGACTCCAGAGCCAGTCCTCTATCCACTATGCCACCTAGCTGCCCCTGCTGAAACTACTTCTTTAAGGAAGCAAGGGATTCTATTGCAGAAGCAAGAAAGGAGTGCATTTCACATTTGAGAAGTATAAAGGCATGGAGAAGGGAGAGGGAACATTGTGACTGAGGAACATAGAGAAGTCATCTGACTGAATGGCAGAGTGTGGGAGGGGGAGTAATGTCCACTGAGGCTTTTCACTCTGAGTCCAGTATTTGTTTCAACATACCATCTGACCACATGACTAATGGTTTTTGACAGCTGCATATGCACCCACTGGACCAGATTATAGATTAACTCCCTTAAAGCAATTTAATTTACTTATGTCTGGCCACTGTGGCTTCAGTGAGGAGACATGCCAGATACAATTTGTTTTACATAAGTGTTAAGATAAATCTCGTGATAAAGCTGGCCAACTTTTGACAAAAACTAAAAATTATTTTCTCTTCCTAAAAATGTCCCAGATTGCACTCTAAATAGTGACCTAAATGATTTTTTGTGCCCCAAATGATGAACATTTCTTTGGATTCATTATCACAGTAGAAAGAGAGCTCATTCTGGAGTCAATTTGAGTTGGAATCCTGGATCTGCCTTTTACTATATTCCTTTAGGGACACCAATTAACCTCTGAAGACCTCCATTCCTTCATCTGTTGGACTAGTTTCTCTTAAAGGTTCTTTCCTATTAATATACACCCCCTGATCCATGAAACTAGTATAACATTGTATACAAAGAAGTTGATATTTTAAAATCACATTTTCCTATTAGAAAAGTCTATTTCTGGAAGATACTTTGTCATTCAATAAACATTGTGATGAATTTAGCACCTAATCCTCAAATTTAAAACCAATCTGATAAACCAACACACTAACAAGTATTTTATGAAGCACTTACTACCAACATGGCACTGTGCTAAGAGCTGAGAATACAAAGAAAGACAAAAACACAGTCTGCCCTCAAGGACCTGATGGAGTCACACAATGAGTATATGTCAGAGGTAGGGCTGATATCTTCTTAACTCCAAGCCTGGCTCTCTCTCTGCTATGCAAAGTTGCCTCTCATTTGACATTTGAACTCCCATTTACATAGCAAGGAATGGGAAACAAAACAGATGCCCACTGATTGGTGAACAACCAGATTATGGCACATAAACACAATGGAATATTTTAACTGTCCAAGAAGAAATAAGGAAGAATTGAAAGAAGCATGGAAAGACTTTTATGAATTGATGCTTAGTGAAGTGAGCAGAACCAGGAAAACAATATATTCAATGACTATGACAATTGAAATGACAAAATGAAAAATGAACACTCTATAATGAGAATGGCCAAAAATCTTGGTCCTAGAGAATAATTAAGAGAATATATCTCCCTTTATTCCTTGCAGAGGTAGGGTACTATGAATGTAGAGTAACATATGTACTATAAAAACTCAGTAGATGTCTTGATTGGATTTCCTAAACTGTTTTTCCCTTCCTCTCTTTAAAAACAAAACAAAACAAAAAAAAAACCAAAACTTTGTTTCAAGGGGGTGTTGTACTTTTATGTATTATATAAATATATTATATACCCATATACATGCACACAGTATACATATATGTATATGAAAATAATTTTTTAAAACAAAAGGTATTAGTAACCTTTTTTTAAGTTACAAAGCAAAAGGTCCCATATACACTAAAAGTATTCATTGCGGGACTTTTTGTGGTAGTAAAGAATTGTAAACAAAGTAGATGCCCATTGACTGGGGAATGGTTAAACAAGTTGTGGTGTATGAATATAATGGAATGTTACATGAGGATACTTACATAGACTGGTCCAAAATGAAATAGGTAGAATCAGAAAAGGAATATATATGTTGACTATAAGAATATAATTTAAAAAAAAAATTAAAACTACTAAAAAGTTATAATGATCAACTCTGAACACCACAAAATTAACTTGAGAAGGCACCTCCTTCCCTTCTTTTTAGAAGTGGGAAACTATGAGTGTTGGACATTAAAGATTTAATATCACTCACTACTCAGATAGTGGCAGGCTTTTTCAATGTATTGATTAGTTCTGATGAGCTGTTTTGTCCCTTCTTGTTTGTTCTTTGTAAAGAAAGTTCTCTGGGAGGGAGGGGGGTAGGGATGGGAAATGTAAGTGATGGAAAAAAATTAAAACAATAAAAAGTATTTTTAATGATTATTTAACAAAATAATAAATAGCTCTTGGAGCAGGGGGGAGGAATATATTGGGAAAATTCAGATGATTAAAAAAAACCATGGAATTATTTAAAGCACTTTCCCCAACTAATTAGAATGGAGCAATTGGAAGCTAGTGACTTTATGAGAAATCAAAACCCTGTAAAACAAATTCAAAAGAATGAAAAAATAGAAAACAATGTGAAATATCTCATTGGAAAATCAACTGACCTGCAAAATAGATCAAGGAGAGATGATTTAAAAATTATTGGACTACCTGAAAGCCATGATCAAAAAAAGAGCCTCGATACCATCTTTCAAGAAATTATCAAGGAAAACTGCCTTGATATTTTAGAACCAGAGGGCAAAATAGAAATTGAAAGAATCCACCGATCACCTCCTAAAAGAGATCCCCAAAGGACAACTCCTAGGAATATTATAGCCAAATTCCAGAGTTCCCAGGTCAAGGAGAAATTATTGCAAGCAGCCAGAAAAAAGCAATTCAAGTATTGTGGAAACACAATCAAGATAACACAAGATTTAGTAGCTTCTACATTAAGGGTCTGGAGGACTTGGAATATAATATTCCAGAGGGCAAAGGAGATAGGATTACAACCAAGAATCACCTACCCAGCAAAACTGATCATAATCCTTCAGGGGAAAAAATGGTCATTCAGTGAAATAGAGGATTTTCAAGCATTCTTGATGAAAAGACCAGAACTGAATAGAAAATTTGACTTTCAGATACAAGACTCAAGAGAAAAGTGAAGAGGTAAACAATAAAGAGAAATCATAAGAGACTTACTAAGGTTAAACTGTTTACATTCTGCATGGAAAGATGATATTTGTAACTCATGAGTCCTTTGTCAGTATTAGAGTAGTTGGAGGGGAAAATTATATGTATGTATGTATGCATATACGTATGCATATATATATATGGATAGACAGATAGATAGATAGATAGATAGATAGATAGATAGATAGATAGATAGATAGATAGAGGGCACAGGGTGAGTTGAAGATGAAGGGGTGATATCTGGAGAATAAAATTAAGGGGTGAGAGAGGATTATACAGAGAGAAGGACAAAGGGAGAGGTAGAATGGGGTAAATTATCTCACATAAAACAGACAAGAAAAGGCTTTTATAGTAGAGGGGGGAAGGTGAGAGGGAATGAGTGAATCTTATTCTCATTGGATTTGGCTTAAGGAGAAAATAATATACACACTCAATTGGGCATGGAAATCTATCTTACCCTACAGGAAAATTGAAGGGGAAGGGCATAAGAGAAGGGGTGTAGAGATAGAAGGGAGGGCAGCCTAGGGGAAGGGGTATTCAGAATGCATGCCATCTTGGGGTGGGGGGATGGATGAGATGGGGAGAAAATTTGGAACTCAAAATCTTGTGGAAGTGAATGTTGAAAACTAAAAATAAATAAATTAATTTAAAAAAAAAAGAAGTTCAACAGAGAAAGAGAGGGAAGAAAGAGGACTGGTCTAGAAAAATTAAGGAAAGGCATTTTTTTTAGAATTGAGAAGATCTGAGTATTTTTGTAGGAAGATGGAAGGTACCCACTGGCAAGGGAGAGGCTGGACACATAGGGGAGAAGGTATGAACACTGAAGCACATCCTGGAAGATGATAGAGGGAATAAGATCAGGAGTCCAGGTAAATCAACCCTAATGAGTGTCCTTTTTAGAGAAAAGTGAAGTGGGTGGCTACGCTGATACTGGGAGGTTATGAAGAATAGAGGAAAAGATTTAAGAGGTCTTCTCAGCAGTGAAACAGTCTGTAAGTATAGAAGATAGAGGTACAGCTATGGACCAGAGGAGAGAAGAAAAGGTTTGGAATGATCATTTTTGTAGCAATAGAGACTGTTCTGATGAGTCATTTATAGTGAATTTTTAGTGTATGAAATCAGTTTAGTTTAGTAACTTTCTCCAAGGTCATTCATAGAATTATATCCTTAAAAGTCATCTAGCTGGAGCAGCAAGGTGGTACAGTGAACAGAGCACTGGCTGTGCAGTCAGGAGGACCTGAGTTCAAATCTGTCAGACACTTATTAGCTGTGTAACCCTGGGCAAGTCATTTACCCTGTTTGTCTTCAAAAAAGAAGAAGAAAAGTCATCTAGTCCTACTCGATTTTACAGGTAAGGAAATCAAGGCATAGGGATATTAAATGATTTGTCCAAGATAACAAAGAGAGTAAATAACAGAAGCAGGATATTCAGGAGCTACCTATCCCTAGAGCTTAAGAGTGTGGCCAACAATTTTGCTATTTCATTGACCAGCATCCCTTTAATTCCACCAGAGAAAAGTATTTGTATTTTGTAAAGGTTTTGCATTTGGGTCTTAACACCCAGTTACCCCATTAACATCTTGTCAACTAAGCTAGGAGTAGGAGGGGGAAGAATCAAACCATCCAATATTTTGTTTGCAATTTAAAATTTTGCAGTATGGCGTAAAGTGAAGGTTTTGTAGTCAGCCTGACACCAGGGTTGAAGCCTCGGCACTGCCACTTGGCAGCTTGTGAATGTGGGCAAACTATTTCACCTTGGTGACATTTAGATTTTTTGCCCACAAATTAAAATGCACAGCATGATCTAGATGGTTTTTGTGAAGCTCAAATGAAATAATGAGTATAAAGTGCTTTGGATATATGAATTATTAACTATTATTACAATTTTGACCAACATCTGCATTCATTCATGTAGGGAGCTCCCTGAATGAAACTGTCTCTAAGGATGTACATGTGCAAATTGTTACCTTAGAGAACTGCCCGAGGGCACAGAGTCAGTTTTCAAATATTTGTGAGTCGATTTTCTTAAGTCAAAAAACTTGTCCAAGTAAAAGAGGTGATAAAGATGGAATAAATAACGGACAGTCAGAAATATTTCTATTATGGCAAAGGCATTGATTTTTATTATTTTTCTGTTGTATTAGATGAAGGTTTAGTCCTATTAGTGTTTCCAGTCTATAAATATGTTTCTTTAAGCATCACTGGTAGAAATTAACTTTTATTTGATGTTTGATTCTTATGGATATTTACAGTCAAGAGTCTGTTCAGCTAAAAACACATGATGCTAAAGGCATTTAATTTTTCTGAAAGGCAGATCTATTCTCTTCAACATGTCACTTCTCGTGCACATCAGCTAATCCCCTAAGTATCCCTTCATGATAATTTGCTTCACTGGAACAGAACCTATTGAAGTACCCATTTAATAGTTAATGCTTAGCAAATGCTTTATTTACTTAATTTTATTATAAAGGGTCAAAATTCTCTTACCTATTGATTTTCTAACTGAAGAGAGTCCTTCAAATGAGAGCTGTAATGGATCTCAGCAATTACCTAGTCCAAATCTCTTTATTTTACAGTTCATGGAAGTAAGAGACATCTAAATAAACTATCTAGCCAAAAGTCATACTGGGAAGTAGGAGATGTGGCATTTGAACACAAGTCAACTGACTCCAAATTCAATGCTATTTCAACTGCATGATGCTTCCTTCTCACAAGCTATGATGGAACAAGACACTATTAGAAGAGATCAGATAGAAGCTCTGAAGGAAGCATAGAGATTCAGCTTTGATAGTAATGTGTCAAGCTTACTAGACACTTTTAAAAAATTAATTTATTTCTTTTCAGTTTTCAACATTCACTTCCACAAGATTTTGAGTTCCAAATTTTCTCCCCATCTCTCCGTTCCCCCTACCCCAAGATGGCATGCATTCTGAATACCCTTTCCCCTAATCTGTCCTCCTTTCTATCATCCCACCCCCTTTCTCTTATCCCCTTCCCCTTCTATTTTCCTGTAGGGCAGGATAGATTGCTATACCCCATTGCCTGTATATCTTATTTCCCAGTTGCATGTAAAAACAATTTTTTAACATTTGTTATTAAAACTTTGGGTTTCAAATTCTCTCCCTTCCTCCCTCCCCATCCACCCTCATTAAGAAGGCAAGCAATTCATACAGGTTATACATGTGTAGTCATACTTCCATGGTAGTCATGTTGTGAAAAACTAACTATATTTCCTTTCATCCTATCCCAGTTCAGGTTTATTCTATTCTGCCTTTTGACTCTGTCCCTCCTCAGAAGTGTTTGCTTCTGATTACTCCCTCCTCCAATCTGCCCTCCCTTCTATCATCCCCCTCTTATCCCCTTCCCCCCTATTTTCCTGTAGGGTAATATAGATGCCCATACCCAATTGAGTGCGTGTGTTAGTCCCTCCTTAAGCCAGATCCAATGAGAATAAAATTCACTCATTCCCTCTAACCTTCCCCCACTTTACCTCCACCGTAAAAAGCTTTTTCTTGTCCATTTTATGTGAGATAATTTACCACATTCTACCTCTCCCTTTCTCCTTCTCCCAATATAATCCTCTCTCACCCTTTAATTTATTTTTTAGATATCACCCCTTAATCTTCAACTCACTCTGTGCCATTCATCCATCTATCTATCTATATCTATATCTATCTCTGTCTCTATCTACCTATCTATATATCTATCTATATCTATATATCTATATCTATATCTATCTATCTATATATGTATATTGCTTCTTTTGAGTCTTGTATCTGAAAGTCAAATTTTCTATTCAGTTCTGGTCTTTTCATCAATAATGCTTGAAAGTCCTCTATTTTACTGAATGTCAATTTTTTTTCCCTGGAGGATTATATCAGTTTTGCTGTGTAGATGATTCTTGGTTTTAATCCTGTCTCCTTTGATCTCCATAATATCATATTCCAAGTCCTCTAGTCCCTTAATATGGAAGCTGCTAAATCTTGTGTTATCCTGATTGTGTTTCCACAATACTTGAATTGCTTCTTTATGACTGTTTGCAATATTTTCTTCTTGACCTGGGAACTCTGGAATTTGGCTACAATATTCCTAGGAGTTTTCCTTTGGGGATCTCTTTCAGGAAGTGATCAGTGGATTCTTTCCATTTCTATTTTACCCTCTGGTTCTAGAATATAAGGACAGTTTTCCTTAATAATTACTTGAAAGATGATGTCTAGGCTCTTGTTTGATCATGGCTTTCAGGTAGTCCAATAATTTTTAAATGATTTCTCCTGGATCTATTTTCCAGGTCAGTTGTTTTTCCAATAAGATATTTCAAATTGTCTTAATTTTTTCCATTCTTTTGGTTTTGTTTTACAATTTCTTTGTTTCTCATAAAGTCACTAGCTTCCATTTGCTCCATTCTAATTTTTAAAGTATTTTCTTCAGTGAGCTTTTGGACTTCCTTTTCCATTTGGCCAATTCTGCTTTATAAGGCATTCTTCTCCTCATTGACTTTTTGAACCTCTTTTGCCATTTGGGTTAGAATATTTTTAAGGTGTTATTTTCTTCAGTATTTTTTTTTGTCTCCTTCAGCAAGCTATTCACTTGTTTTGCATGATATTCTTGCATCACTCTCATTTCTCTTCCCAGTTTTTCCTGTACTTCTCTTGCTTGCTTCTCAAAATCCTTTTTAAGTTTTTCTATGGCCTGGGACTGATCCATATTTTTCTTGGAGGTTTTGGATGTAGAAACTTTGACTTTGTTGTCTTCTTTTGGTTGTATGTTTGGTCTTCTTTGTCTCCAAAGTAAGATTCTATGGTCTGACTTTTTGTGCAGTTTGCTCATGTTCCTAGCCAATTACTTGAGTTATAAACTCCTTGTTAAGGTAGAGGTCTGCTTCCAGTATGGAGAATGTACTGTCTCAAGCTTCAGGTGTTTTGTGCAGCTGTTTTCAGAGATATTTCTAGGGACCTGTAAATTTTCAGTTCTCCCAAGGTGGTATAATCAAAGCCAAGATATTTACTCCTTTCCTGGCCTGTGCTCTGGTCTATGAGTGACCACAAGCACTCTTTTCTGCCTTGGAACTGTGAGGAGGATTCCCTCTCTACTGCTGGCCCAACTCCACCATGCCAATGCTCCTTCTTGCCTCAGGACCACCACCCAGAACTGTGACCCAGATCCAAGCATAGGCAAAGCAGGAAAATCCTTCCTTGGCACCAGCAAAGAGATCCCTGTAATCCCCACCCCCCCATCAGCTGCTTGATTCCCCCCCTCTGCCTGTGGGCCAAGAACTCCAGAAGCAGCTGCTGCCCCAAGGCTGAGGTGTGACTGGGGCTGGACTGAGCTCTTCTGTCACCACAGTCCAACAGACCTTTCCTACTGACCTTCTAAGCTGTCTTAGGTGTTTGTGGGTTGAGAAGTCTGGAAACCACCACAGCTGCTCATGATTCAGTTGCCTGAGGCCTGCTTCAGGTTCACTAAGTCCTGCTCTTTGCCTGCATGGCCCACACTGAACTGCACTCCTCTCCCAGCCGGGCACAATAGACCTTTCTAATCAACCATCCAGGTTGTCCTAGGCTGGAAATTTGTTTCACTCTGTCTTTTTGTGGGTTCTGTTGCTCTAGAATTTGTTTAGAGCCATTTTTACAACTATTTGGAGGGGTTTGGGGGAGAACTCAAGCAAGTCACTGCTTTTACTCTGCCATCTTTACTCCACCCCTACTATACACTTTAAAAAAGCAAACGGTATAGAGATGTATAGTTTCATATACAAGTATCTGGTTTTTTTTGCATTTTTCTGTGTTTATGGAAATGACTGGTGTTTAGATTCAGAACTTGAAATTGAAAAATTGAAATAAGAGATTAGAGTTAGTAAAAGAACAGTATAAGTGAATAAAGATACATTTATCTATTAATTTGTTGTTTTATTTTTTCATTCTTTCTTTTATCTATTTGTTCATTTGTTTCAATATCAGTCTGTAGTTTCATTGGTACCTTTTGTTTTTTATATGAGTCAATTCTGAATATATTCTGTCCCTTCTCCCTTTATCTCTCAGTGAGTCTTCCACTGTTAGCAAAGAAAAACAGCTAAACAAAATCAACCAATTTAGAAATTGAGTCTGTTAGGATATGCAACATTCTGTACCCATGATATGAATTTAAAAAATAGACCTTTCCAAAGAAAGGAAAGAGATGAATTTTCTCATCCTTTCTCTGGGCTATGATTGGCCATTATAATTACACAATATTGCCTTTGATTTTAATGTTCTTTTCATTTGCATTATTATCTTTTCTTGAATATATTATTTTTTTGGTTTGATTTATTTCTCCCTCCTTATTTTACATCCTTCACAATCTTCATTAATCTCATCTTTCCAGGCTTATTAAACATCATTGATTTTTATGTTCCAGCTAAACTGACCTATTTGCTGTTCCATGAACAAAACCTTCTATCTCCCATCTCTGTGCCTCTGCACAGTCTGTTCCCCACACCTGGAATGCAATCCCCTGTCACCTCTGCTTCATAGAATATTTGGTTTTCTTCAAGTTTTTGATTACATGTCACCTCGAAAATGAAACTTATCTTGTTCCACTTGCCAAAGTTACTTTTTAAAAATTTATTTTGTATATTTTTATTTCTGTTGTTTTCTCCAAATAGAATGTTTTTTCCCCTCAGTAGAAGCACCTTAAGGTGGGGACTGTTATGTTTTTGTCATTGTATCCCCAGAACTGAGCATAGTGCATGCATATAGAAGGTACTTAATAAATACTTATTTAATAAATAAATGTAACAGTAATATAAATCTTCTCATATTTCTCTAATCCCTTTATGTTCCTAATTTTCTATTTGTAATAATATTATGCTACATTTCTATATCATAATTTGTTCATGTATGAACTGATAGGCACATACTTTCTTTCTAGTCTTTTCGCTACTATGAAAAGTGAAAAGCTATAGGTTTTTGAGGTTGATAATCCAAGATAAGTTATATGTCCATGAAACTTCATTAGGCCTTTATACCAATTATGTTTATGGGGGGAGAGGAGGAGTAGAAATCCCTCTCACATAAATACAAAATCTATATAATACTATGCAAATAAATTGTTTTTGGAGAAAGTGCTCTAGCAACTAGGGAAACCTTGAAAAACCTCATGTAGGAGAAGGAATTTAAGTTAAGTGTCTATGGGAATTATGGATTTCAAGAGTTGGAAGTGAAAAGGAACAATATTCCAGGCATTTAAAAAAGCATGTAGGAAGACCATCACTTCCCCAGCAGGGCCTGGAAACTGGAAAAATCTGTGATCTACTAATTGTTCTTTGGCTATTCTACCCCAATGGAGTTGGAATGTCTTGTAGAGGGAACAATAAGCAAGTTAGTTGACCTGAAACTTTGAGTGTGTGGAGGCAAGTAAGGTGAAAAAGACAAGTCAGAGACAGATTGTGAAGGAATTTAAATGCATAATAGAAGAGTTTGTATTTTATCCTAGAGGAGAGAGAGAGAGAGAGAGAGAGAGAGAGAGAGCAATGAAAGCTTTGTGAGTAGGGGAGTGCTGTGATCACATCTGTGCTTTAGGAATAGCAACTTGAAATCTCAGCAAAGGATGTTTTGGAAATATGCGAAGTAGAGGAAACTACTTTAAAAACACCATTTTATGTGAGTTGCTACATAGAGTTTGCCATAACAAGCATCTTTTTTTTTTCTAAATAGACTAATATATCAGAATAGTAAGGTAATAGGCATTTACTATTCAAGTGGAATGTTTTTGAGCAGGGTGAAATATGATCACTATCAAAGTTTTTGACATCTAATCAGGATAAGCTCTGATGCCATTTCTATCCTCAATGACAAAGTGATTAACCCCTCTGAGCATCAGTTTCTTCATCTGCAAAATGACATAACAAAATGTCTTCCTATCTCACAGGGTTGTTGTAAAGATCAAATGAATCAATGTAGATAAAGTTCTTTGCAAACTTTTCCTGCCCCACCTATTTTTGAAGATTTATTGTATATTACTCCCCTTCATGTGCTCTGTGTTCCAGCCAAACTGGCGTACTGGCTGTTTTCCGAGCTCAGTGTGCCATCTGCTGTATCCTTTCCACAGCTGTCCTTTGTACCTACCATTTGAGACTTATTTCATATTATTCTACTCAACTCGTCTTAATATAGCATGGTCTCCAAACCCATTCTTCAATAGATAAGAATTAAAAGGATTTGACTAAACAGTTTTCCAAAGAAGAATTACAGACTATTTATCATATGGTTTCAAATAGCTCATGAAATTGGAAAGAAGAAAATTAAAACAATCCTCAGGTTTCAACTCACACCCAGAAAACTGACGTAGCTGAAAAAAGGATGGGAATAATAAATATTAGAGGAGTTGTGAAAACATAAGTACTTAAATGCCCTGCTGGTGGAATTATGAATTTTTCCAACTATTCTGGAAAACAATCTGGAATTATGCTAAAAAAATGGCAGAGATTATATTGGATAGATATGGCCAGGAGATCAAAGATAGAAATAAGTACTTGTATACAACAAAATATCAATAGTAGCACTTTGGTAGAAACAAAGAATTGGAAACAAAGTAGATGCTTATTGACTAAGGAATTCTTGAACATGAATGTCATAGAATATTATTGGACTACAAGAAACAATGAATATGAAGGTAATGGGGAAGCATAGGAAAACATATGAACTGGTGCAAAGTGAAATAGATTCAGAAAAACAAGATACATAATGACTTCAATCATTTAAATGCAAAGAAAAATAATAGCAACAAGAATTGAAATTGAATAGTTTGTACTTATAAGGATTAAGCTTGGTCCTGAAGAAGAGATATGAGGTCTTTCCCTCCCTTCTTTGTAGAAGTGGGGGAATAATGAGGTGTAACACAGAATATACAATCAAATTTGATTGATGCATTGATTAGTTTTGCTGAACTGGTCTTTTTTTTAATTTATTTTTGTTATAATGAATAGTTCTGGTGGCAGAAGGGGAGGGATATATTGTGAATTAAAGGCATGTGAGAACAAAAGATATCAATAAAATCATTTTTTAAAAAAATGTGACTTGTAGTTCTGTATCCCAAAGATATCAGAGAAAAAGGACATATATATAGAGAGAGAGATAACATATATATACACATATATACACATATATATACACATATATACATATATCCTGTCATTAGGTGGGGGCAAAGAATTGGAAATTAAGAGGTGCCTTTCAGCTTTATTATCCTATGATCCTGTGATCCCATTGTGGCCTCCTACTGTTATTTATAGGACATCTCTGAAAGATATGGTGCTAATTCCCTATCTTTAAAATTTCTCTTTTCATATCTCCCACCTTGCTCCTTTGGATCTATTTTCCTGGTAATCTCTGTTTTGATTCAGCAATTTCTGATTTATTCTATGTATTCATGACTCAGACCTTGCCCCAGGTGAACTTTTTCCTCTGTCTTTGGTCATCACCCTTAGTTAACTGTCTCTTTCCCAATGGGGGTAAAGACTAGAAAACATACCAATTGTTTTGGTATGTTCTGGTATGTCTGGCAAAGCACCCTGAATGTCTAACAGTTTGCTCACATTCCGCTTCAGACAGGTGTGGGCAAATACCCAGCACTCGCAGCAACAAATTCCAATGGCCACCCCTGAGTCAAAGTGAAACTGTACTCTGAGCATTATATGGCAATGGTGGAAGTTATGGGTAAATAGATTTTAACTGAATAAGGAAACATTTAGTTGTCCCCCAAAGATATTCCCTACCTTGGGAGGTAATGTATTTCCTGTCAATGGAAATCTTCTAGCAGAAAGACTAGTCAAGGATGTTATAGACAATAGTTAGGCTTTGGGTAAGAGTTGGACTCCATGAACTGAGTCACCTTCCTACTCTTTACTGAAGTTTATACAATCTTCGGGCTTGCCTTTAGTTTTTTTTTTTAAGTGTGAATTCTGAGGAGGTTGGATTTGGGAAATCTTGAAATTGACATTATCTGGGAAGTAATGCTCCAGAAAGCTGCAGAGTGACTACAAAACCCAACGTAACCTTAACTCACACATTCTTGGTCTCATAGACTTCTTGATTCCCTGTATCCTGGATGGCTCAATCTCTCAATATTTCAAAGTTCACACAGTCATCACCTCTAGATTAACCACCTTCACCTAAAACAAAAGAATAAACAGAGGCAAAGAACTGGGGCCCATGTTCATGGGGCCACATGTTGACCTCAAAGGCAGAGGGCTAAAGTCCTCTCCACTTAGAGCATTGTCTCTCTTCTCTCAGAAATGCTGCCAAGCAAGAAATCACCTGGTAAGCAGAAGTCAAACCCAAGAGCTAAAAGGTCTAGCCCAACTAAAGTTTTTTGAAGGTATCCACAGTTCTGATTTGGCAACTATAGTCAATAAGAGGCTTCTATTCACCATATGGCTGGCAGATTGGAATCAGTTGCAACATCTTGACATGTTTTCCACAATCTTTTCAAGGAGCTTCCATAACATGTCATCATAACTCTCTCAGAAGTAAGCTATCAGGTATGAGGAATTTCATCAGCAATACTCCGAACATGTTCATGGGGACTGGGCTTATTGGCCAGTTCCCCATCACATATAAATGAATGGATGAACAGACATTCTAAAATATGTTAGTCCAAGAGTGGGGAACCCGCAGCCTCAAGGCCACATGTGGACCTCTAGGTCCTCCAGTGGGGCCCTTTGACTGAATCCAAACTTCACAGAACAAATCCCCTTAATAAAAGGATTTGTTCTGTAAAACTTGGATTCAGTCAAAAGCCTACACCCAAGGACCTAGAAGAAAGACCACATGTAGCCTCAAGGCCCGAGGTTCTCCATTCCTTTAAGTCCTTGGTGGGCATATAATATAGTTAATCAGATAGTAAAGGATATTCTTACAGTTGGGCACTGTTTTGGAGTACAACAGTAAAAAAAAATCTTTTAAAAAATTGGCATTGATCAGGTATTTTCAAATTATTTCATATGGATATGCATATGTATATGTATGTATGTGTGTGAATACACACACATTTGCTATTGTTCAGTTGTTTTAGTTGTATCTGAATCTTTGTGACCCCATGTGGGATTTTTTTAGTGAAGATACTGAAGTGGTTTACCATTTCCTTCTCCACCTCATCAGATGAGGAAACTGAGGCAAACAGGGTTAAATTACTTGTCTAAAACTATACAGTAAATGTCTGGGGCTGGATTTGAATTCAGGTTTTCTTGCTTCTAGGCTGGCACTTTATCCACTGAACCACCTAGCTGCTATGTGTATGTGTGTGTGTGTGTGTGTGTGTGTGTGTGTGTGTGTATGATATACACACATACATGTATATGCATATATACATACACATACATATATACACACATACATATACATATGCCTATATACATATACTTATAAAATTAGGCCTATTGGGTAAAAAGTAAAAAGAAATTCTTTATATTAAAAAAATAAACAGAATATTAATGAAAAAAAATTTCTTTATATTTTTAGTTTTATTATGCTTTTGGAAGTTTTAGTAGTCTCATCCACATGTACAATTATTCCAGTGCGCTTAGCACCTTGTATGATATCTATGGTCACAAAGTAAAATGAGCACAATTTCTTTAAATAGGTGAAAAAAATATGCAATTACTATCTGTTTTACTTTGAAGGCTGTGCCTTGATCTTACTGAGTATTAAAAAATTTTGACATATGTCTATCATTGATGTACCCTGAATTCTTATTTTTCCTATTTTGTGAACAACTGATTATAAAATATCTTGGAATTATTACGGATATTGATAAAATAATATAGAATATTAAGAATGCCTTATTCAACTTGGTAATTATTCATTATTAAAAATGTAATGAGCTCAAACCCTCCATAGTCATTGCAACAGTACTGAGATTTTAGATTCATTATTCCCTTGCTGTAAAATAAGTTGCTCATTATATTAAAAATTTTAACTTATTAAGGTCACTTTTTGACTGACAAGGAAGTCCTAATGCAATGACCTATCTTATTATGAACTTGACCCTGGGTTTTCCAAGGCTATGCTAGTGAAGCATGTGATCAGGCATGTCTTGCCATGTTGGACAAGTCTCCAGTAGAATCCTAGAAAACAATGTTTGCTCTTCAAGGACCAGCCTAGTTAAGTACAGAGAGTCTCATCATCTATACAGGAGCCACTTAGTAATATTATTTGTTCATGTTTACCAATGGAACAAAGAAAAATTCAAAATTCTTCTGAATCTTGTGTGACCCCCTTTGATTTCTGCGGTATTAGTGACAGAATGACCAGATAAGAATAAAAGATCATGAGAATCACACAGTTTTTAGACTTTCTATGAAAATTAACTGTTGCAACTCTATATGGGAGATCCTTGTCCAATGATCAATAAGTGGATGTACTACCTGAAAAACTAAATCACAGTAAATTTTAACATTCTTGCTATAAAAGGAAACCAGAACCTATAGTTACAGATAAAAAGGAAGATGGTTAACAGATTCTCCTGGGAGAGAGGAGTGAAGGAGTTTGAAAAGTCAGTTTTATTGTTCTCTCAAAGAAAACAAAAAATATTATTTCATGGAACAACAGGATATCTCATAACGTGTAATGGCAAGCATTTAGGAAAAGACCATTTTGGAGATAATTATAGCTTATGTACTAATATATATTGCAGAGGATGAGAAGATAGAGAAATTCTACAAAAAATTTAGTGAGACCTCAATTAAAACAACATATTTTAATATTGAGTGAATTCAAGGTAAATAATTTTCATAATTATAATAAATAACATTTACGTAGTACTTACTATATGCCACACACTAAGTATTTTGTAAGCATGGGGGAAGATGATAAAATACACAAGAAAGTATAATTTAGGAGTAAAAAAATTAAAAGATACAAAAGGCTCATGGGAAACAGATAAGAAGCCTCACACCTATACATCAGTTTTTTTTTTAAACATTTGGGAGGTGTTGGGCAATTTGAGCATTAAATTAGATTTTAAAAATCAAACATGTTTTAAAACAAAAAATAGATTAAAAAAAGATATTGACATAGGCTATGACAATTTCCAAAGTAAGTTTAACTCGTATGAATTAATCATTACAATGAGGATATTTTTAAAAATGAAAGCCTAGAAATCAGGTCAGCTAGTAAGCACTTTTTTTTTCTTTGTCAAATAAAGACAAAGAGTAGCCAACAGCAATTTTGGCCTAAAATATAAACTCATTTGTAAAATCTTTTGGGAGAGGATAATGGAAGATTATGAACAGAATCAAGTCAAATAACCATGAAATACAACTAAGGGGACAAGGATTTACAGAATGGCTGATGAGATACTCAACCAAGTCTAATACCAAAAACATTAAAGATGAACTGAAAGGAGCATAGCAAACAGACAAAAAATATAGAGGATCTTCCAACACTTACATAATAAACTCTCTTCTTTCTCCGTGACAGTGGAACCACCACATTTGGACTCTAATGTCACAATCCTCAAATGCACCATTTAAGAAAGTAGAAATGGCATTAAAAAAAAATAAACAGATAGGAAAAATAATGGGACTTAAATGTCTACAAAGGAGATTTGTGTGGGAGGTGACAAAATTTTAAGGGTGGAGTGGGATGAATTTTCAAGAGATGTAAGAGATGAATATAGAAAATGTTGGGGGATAGGGACATTGGAAAGATCTACTATTTCTCAAGATAAAAGAATAATCGAGAAAATAATTATCATCTCTTCTTATATCTACTCTACTACTTCTACTTTTTTTTGCAAAATTATCCACACATACATCAAGAAAATCCTTAATGAAGTTATAAAAAAGAGCAGTCAATCTTTTTCAAATAATATTCTATCACAGATCACGTTTACAGTCATGCGATAGCCTAAAAGTTCATAGAAAATATGAATCCATTGTGCCTGTTATTTGTTGACTATAAAAAAGCATTTTAATGCAGTAGAGTAAAACTCTACCTTAAATAACCTCCTCCAACATAGTGTCTGTTACACATTTATACGATCATTCAAGGCAACTATTTAACAATAGAGGTAACTTTGTTTGACAGATCTCTGATCATTAATATCAAGCAAGGCATAAAACAAGGAGATGTATCATTGTCAAAGGTATTCATTATTGTCATGGAGATGTTCAGCACAGAATTCAGTTGGATTAGGGATTTACTGGAGATGAGAGGACCTCAAAACTAATATCTGCAATACTTTTGATAGGAGAAAGCAAGAGGATGAAGAATGATCCTTGTCCAGAGTATAATATACAGTTAGGTAAATAACCCATAAAGCTAGACCATGAGTACATATATCAAAGACAGATCTTCTGAATGGACAATAAATCTGTCTCAGAATTGAAGAGCAAAAGGAATGAAGGTCAGATTGCATCTGGAAATCTCTCAATCCTTGTAACGAGTCCAAGTTCCTCTGTGTAACAGTGACCCACTTTTTATTATTAACATGATAATGGCAATAATAGCATCTAACGTTTGTGTAGCACTTTAAAGTTTGCAAAGCACTTTGTAAATATTATCTCATTTGATCTTCCCAACAACCCTTGGAGGTAGGTAGTATTATTATCCCAGATGAGGAAACAGAAGCAAACAGCAGTTACGTGATGCTGTATGACTGGAAATCAGGTAACACCAGTCTCCAAAGAATCAAAGTTGAAAGGTATCCAACAGAAAATAGGGAGATGTATGGTTTGGGTGGACTTTACCATATTCACAGTGAAGAATTGCCCAGGAGAAACAGAGTAAATTATCTCATCAGAGAGATTTTGACTAGGAAAGGATATGGCCTGGTTATACAACATGAGTAAGAAAAAGTTGGGGTAGCTAGGTGGCTCAGTGTGTAGAGCACCAGGCGTGGAGTCAGAAAGACCTGAGTTCAAATTTAGCCTCAGACACTTATTAGCTGTGTGACCCCGGAGAAGTCACTTAACTCTGTTGGCCTCAGTTTCCTCATCTGTAAAATGAGCTGGAGAAGGAAATAGCAAACCACTCTAGTATCTTTGCCAAGAAAATCCCAAAGGGGGTCACAAAAAGTTGGACATCACTGAAACAACTTAAGAGAGGTCCACTCGTGTTCCATTACTTTCTATACAATGTCAAGTGATTTAGAAGGAATGATCCAGAAGTATATTTAATATACTTCAATGTGTGGGAGACTTGTGGAAAGATATGGATGACAATTGCACAAAATGAGAAGACACAAATGGCTTTTGATTTGTGTCTCTGGAGGGAGTACTGAAATTGATGAGATCATGGAGTCATTAAGGTGCTGAAGAAGCATACATTTCCATGTGTATGTATATAGAAGATAAGGATAGGAATTAGACTTGTGATTACATTGGCACAGTGAATTTCTTGGCAAGGTAACTCCCTCTACCAATGTATAGTTTTAGAGAGAGTTGCCTGCTGAGAAGTCAAGTGACTTGACCAGTAAAGCATGAGGTAGCACTTTAATTAAGGTCTTCTTCATATCAAGATGGAGTCTTTAACCACTCACTGTTGCAGATAGCCAGCTAAGTATATAGAAATTACATTAATGCTAGATTAAATCAGGAATTGGACAACTTTGGTTAACCTAGATCTTTCCCTAGAATATTCAGATATGAATTTAAATCTTTTAGAGGGAAAATTAAATGGTTTATTTATATCATATCTACACTGGTTAAATAAAGCATGAAGGCTTCATGTTTCTTATAAAATATGATTCAGTCTTCTGGCACCCATGGTAGTAAGCATTATTCTTTGGTGGACTTGTGATCAAGTTAAATGGAGAAATGGAAAGGAATGCTGAGGAATTTATTGTGGGTGGTTATGGAACATTCAAAATGGGTGACCTAACCAACAACAAATGTAGCACACATCTGAGTCCAGCGATCCTTCCAGATAAATTTCCTCATTTTTCAAACATTGAAAGACCTTTTCAAAGCTTCTGAATATACCTAAAACCAGTCCTTGTGTCCAATTCCTTTATAAGCTCTACCACAAAACAATTGGCTCATTTACTCTTTCGGAATATCATTAATAATAATGACAACATATTATTTAAAACACATCATTTCATTCAAGTGTCTACATGATCACAAGTCAACTGAAATAATCTAAGTACACCTTTTGAGAATGATTTTAATAATACCCTAGATTTATTTAGCCCTTTTCTTATGAGCGGAGCAAATTTTGCCAAGATATTTTCTATAATGACTGCATTTTTTAAGTATAGCAAACACATATATCTACAATAGAAGTATATGGCTACAGTTATAGCAATTAATCAACAAGTATGTATTAAGTACTTACTATGTGCCAGGCACTGTGCACAAAGAAAAAGCAAAAACAGTCCCTGGCTTTGAGGAGCTTACGTTCTAAGGAAGGAGACAATTTGTATACAGATAGATATATGTGGATAGATAGATAGATAGATAGATAGATAGATAGATAGATAGATAGATAGAT
>NW_020954652.1:9696474-9946834 GCF_900497805.2 Vombatus ursinus
AGATAGATAGATAGATAGATAGATAGATAGATAGATAGATAGATAGACAATAGATATATAGATACATACAAAGTAGAAACAAGGTAACCTTAGAGGAAGGGCAGCTAGGTAGCCATGTGGATAGATTTCCAGGCCTAGAGTCAGGAAGACTCATTTTCCTGAGTTCACATTCAGCCTCAGACACTTACTAGCTGTGTGAACCTGGGCAAATCACTTAACCTTGTTTGCCTTGGTTTCCTTATCTGCAAAATGAGTTGAAGAAGGAAATAGCAAACCATTCCAGTATCTTTGCCAAGAAAATCTCAAATGGGGTCAGAGAAAGTCAGACACCACTGAAAAAGACTGAACAAAAACAACAACTTTAGAGGGGTTAGCACTAGCATCTAGTGGGCCTTGGAAATGCTTCCTCTGGCGCTAGAGCTGAATATTGAAGGAAGGCAAGGATTCCAATAGGCAGAGATAAGGAGAGAAAACATTCCAGACATAAAGATTAGCCAGGGCAAAGGAATGAAATTACATTGAGAGCTTTGTATGTGAGGAATAGCAAGTAAGTCAGTATGGGTGGACCATTTATAATATATTTTTGTCACAATCTAGCCACTACCACATGAATTAAAAATGAATTTTACTGATACAATTTGCTTTTATATCATCTACATTTCCCTATATGCCTCTCCCTTTCCCTATAGAGGCATCTTTTGTAATAAAAAATAAAGAGAAAAAAACATGGGTATAACAAATTAACACATTAACTAAGTCTCATTGGATGTGCAATGTTCCATACCTATAGTTTCCCCAGCTCTACAAAAATCCTCTCCTGCCACTATTTTGCCATTTGATCAAGTCAAAACAAGATTCTCATCTAACTATCCATTATATGTGGCATGGCTTTGCTTCAAAGCCTATTCAATATTATGCTTAATTTAATTTCTGCTAGCCATAGAAGGCAGCACCCTGCAATGGAAATAAGACTGACTATAGAGTCACAGCGATATGTGTTTAAAACTAAAATTGATCATTTACCAGCTATGTAACACTGACCAAGTCACCAAACTGTATATCTTAGCTGTAAAATGAAAAGATCAGTCATTCTAGGTAATATTTATAGTCTCTTTCAGCCCTAACAATCCATAAATTGATCCAGTGAATCTATAGTGACTTACTTCTCTGTTGTTTAACCTTTTATTGTGTTCTGCACCCCTTTGCAAGTCTGGTGAAGTCTATGGACCCTTTCTTAGAATAAGATTTTTAAGAGCATAAAATAAAATACGTAAGATGACAAAGGGAACCAATTATATTGAAATTCAGTTAACACAGAAGTATAGATTACTATATTCTCATTCGTTTTTCCCCACTGGAATCCTCTTCAGGGTATAATTATCTTTTAATCATTTAACAAACATATAGCTCATATATAATCAGCATGACCCCTTCTCAGTAACCGTATCATATATGATGCATCTTTCTGAAATTTATAAATACATCTTTAAAGAAACAAAATATATAATGCTCTTTCTTGCTTTTCTTTCTTTCTTGAAATATTTGTGTTTATTGATTCATAATATCAACAAATGTGAATTTGATATGAATATCAAATTTACAATAAAAAGAAAATTTATCTTAAAAAAACTTAAAAATCTATGTAAGTATTCTGAATGTAGTATCACAAGCAAGCCCAAATTCCATTTTTCTTTTGTTACACTGGCTCTCAATTAGTTTGTTAATCCAAGAAGGATTAAGAAGGCTAATAAGACCACATAGGTCACTGAGAGACTAAGAATTTATGTTTAAATCCTGGCTTTGATGTAGATTTGTGATATGAAAAGGGGCAACTTTCTTCTGTCACAATTTTATTCATCTGTGAAATTCACATATACAAACATTACATTACATGTCTAATACATACACAATACAATATGCATCATATGTTATACAATCTATAATATGCAGTATATGTGATTTTTATATACACACGCAATGCAGAGGAGTTGCCAAAGTTCAATGATACAAGAAGGTCTTCCCGGGAGTTCCCTACAGGGATGGACTCACAGGGCTGGTACAAATGTATATTTGTGTGCATTCATATATATCTCACCAGAATAATATATACAGTTATCCCTTCCACATCATGGGAACACAGTGCCCCTGGGATCTGGAAAATCCGCAAAAGAAATTTTTGGCTTTCCCTTTGTACCAGGGAAGAAGTCTGAATTATTAAGGTATTAAAAGATAAAATATGTTGATATTATGCAATACTATGCTTATGTTTTATGCATTTCTGAGTTTCTAAAGTTTTTCTGTGTCATCTGCTGACCTTTGTGTGTTGTCTGCAGCTTCCACAACACTCCCCCCAAATTCCCATTCAATTTATTATGCTGACATGCAATATTATCAAAACCAGAATGGGAAAATTGTAATGTGGAAGAGATAACTGTATATACATACATACATATGTGTGTGGGGGGGTATAATGTTTTAAGATTTGTGAAGTATTTTACATATATTATATCATCTGGCCCTCAGCCCTATGAAAATATATATCTCTGTGTGTGTGTGTGTGTATGTGTGTGTGCGTGTGTGTGTGTATAGATAGGCAATTAGACTGGATGGATAGATAGATACATGGACATAGATATAGAGATATGTGTGTATGTGTGTTTATATGTATACATATACACATAGAAACATATATTTATGTATATACACCTGTATCTCCATATATGGGGTGTCCAAAAAATCCTGGTGCAGTTTTAAGCTTTAAAAATTTTTGGAAAATCCTGTACTTGTATGATTTGGTTTATGGATATATATGTGTGTATGTCCATATGTTTCCATAGAAATATGTGTCTGTGTGCATTTCTAAGTGGAGAGGCAGTATGGTACAGTGCATAGAGCACTGACTTCAAAGTCAGAAAGAACCAAGTTGAAGTCTCACCTGTGCTACATACTGGCTGTGTGATCCTGTGTGAGTAGCTTCATTTCTTTGCAATGCTTGGATCACTTTCTTAAAACTTTTAGTTGTAGAGAAGGTGTCAATCTGCATTGGCAGAGGAGGTATCCTTACCTAGGAATTCAGAAAAAGAATCACAGGTCCAGCCATCCCCCCCATTTCTATATGCTACATATATGTCCATATGCATGCACATATGTATGTGTGCATGCAAACAGACACAGAGAAACCTGTATATACTATGGACACATGAAAACGTGTGCCTATGCCTCTCCAGATTGTGTGTACATATGTTTACACCTATGTATATGTAGAAACATCTGCATTGAATCTCTCCAGGCCTCAGTTTCTTCATCTCAGAAATAAACATTTGTGGTAAATGATCTCAAAAATAACTTTTCAGAATAATTATAAAACTTAGAAAGCACTTTGAAAATCTTAGCAAGACTTTTATTAAGAAGCCACTAAAACATGCATCATCCCTTGAAATGTAGCAGGTAAGAAACTAACAAAGATAAATAGATGCTATGTGAGGCCTTGATTGCCAAATCATGAGACCTGGGCCCTTGTCCTTGAACTGTCAATTTTCAGCCACATGACCAGGAACAAAGCATTTAACCTTGGAATCCAAACCTCAGTCTTCTCATTTTTAAAATAAGAGGTTTGGATGAGCTGATCTCTAAAGCTAAAGTCCCTTCCAGTTCTAAATGTAGGCTACTGGATAAATGAAGCATATTGCATACACACACACGTGTGCACACATACATTATATATACATACATACACACATGTGTAACATGCTTCATTTATCCATTCGATTATATTATTAGATTTAGAACATTTTTTAAATTCTTACTATGTGCTAGGCACTGTGCAGAAGGAGAAAGCAAAAATAGTCCCTGCTCTTGAGGAACTTACATTCTAGGGAAGAAGACAATTTGTACGTGAATAGATATATATAAGATACATACAAAGTAGAAACAAAGTAACCTTAGAGGCAGGGCAGCTATATAACCCAGTGGATAGAGTACTAGGCAGGAAGACGCATCTTCCTGAGTTCAAATGTGGCCTCTGACACTTATTAGCTCTGTGACCCTGGGCAAGTCACTTAACCCTGCTTGCCTCAGTTTCCTCATCTGTAAAATGATCTGGAGAAGACAATGTCAAACCACTCCAGTGTCTTTGCCAAGAAAACCTCAAATGAGGTCACAAAGAGTCAGACATGACTGAAATGACTAAACAAAACATATGACCTCTCTGGGCCTCAGTATTCTGATCTGTAAAATGAGATACATAACTTTGACATATAGATGTAGTTATAAAACACTTACATGCACATGTGTGTATGTGTGTATGCATATTATATATACAGATACATGCGTATATATACATATGTACATGCATATATGTGGGAGGAGTGGGGGTGGGTGTATACACACACATCCACACACATCCACACTCATGGAAGGTAAGGTCCTAATACTCCTTTGCTGGCTTCATCTGTAAATAAATGACCCTGGTCTAGGAATGCCCCTAAGCTGGTAGAAAAGACAATGACCTTGACCGTTGGGCTTGTGGGTTCTGTGGTTTTTCCCTGCCCACTTATCAACATGGGAGACCAGAAGAGACGCAGGTTTTGAAAACTGAGGAATTCTGAGTCCTGGTACTTTTGGGTGGTAGCTGTTTTGCAGTCTAGATTTAGGAGATTAAAACTGGGAAGTATATAGAATGCTGAAGTAAACTAGGGTAAGGTCTCTGAAAAGAACCCAAGTCCCCAACTTGGGAAGCAGATATGGAAGAAAAGACTAAGCCTGAGGGTATAGTTAACTGGGAGAGCCCAGCCCTTTTATTTTTAAGAGCTTGGTGCCTCAAGCTAAGCATTTCATGCTGGGGAATAATAAAAGGTAATATTGATATAGTGCTTAGAGGTTTGTAAAGCCCCTTACACACATCTAATCATCTGATCCTCACAACGATCTTGAAAGAGAGAGAGGCTATCACTTTTTTTTTTCTTTGCAGATGAAGAAACTCAGACCAACAGAGTTTAAATGACTTCCCTATGGTCAGATCACAAAGCTAATAAATGCCTGAGGCAGTATTCAAACCCAGGTCTTCCTGACTCCAAGTCCAGTGCTTAGTGAGAGTTCAGTAGCCAAGACTAAAAAGGAACAAGTTACGAAAATCTGGAGGGAAGCTTTTGGCTTATCCTAGACAAAAATTTCTTCCTTTTTCTGAAAAGAGCCAAGAAAAGTTTATGGACTTGGCCTGAAAAATCATGGCAAGACCAGCTGTTCCCTAGAAGTCAATGACTTCGGGTGAGCCAGAAGGTAGAAACTATGGGTCCAGCAAGTAAGGGCAGGTGGAAATATGTCCAGCAGAGCAACTTGGAGTCAGTAACATCAGGTGTTGTTTGGCCTTCATTCTCAAAGAGGACCAATGACATCAGAAAGGTGATGTCTTGACTTGCAAGTAAATTAAGTGAGGCAGAGCTGTGCAAAGTCATCAGCTTTACTCTTTCCTCCAGAATCATCAGAATCCAGTGGCAAGACATAGGTCAAGATGACTGGCAATTGCCCAGGAAGCAGGGGGAGACTTTGACCTTTTTAAGCTAAGGTCTTTCCCAGTCTCAGTTTGTCTGAGGCAATGCCCATTCAGTGAGTGAAGGGTCAGTTAGAATTGAGACAAAAGATGACCTAGTTTGCCTTCCCAAAAGAATCAATCTGAGTGGGGAAGACCCTCACAGTTTCTGGCTAGCACAGAAAACCATAGCATCAGGTAGGGAATACAAGACCATCTAGGCCTTTGTGACCTCTAGGTAGTCAACCAATGAGAGCAAAACAATATCACTGGAAAACATCAGAGGAGCTTTAGAGTCAGTAGCATGAGTTATTTCTCAACATGTGTGCCTAGATTATGTGTCTCATATATCTGCTCCTCCTCTTACGTGTGCTGGTCCTGTGTTCCATATTTATGTAGCTCTCCATACCTTCTTTACTTTGGCCATATGTGTTGCTGGCCATAAGCCATTCTTTATGTGTGATCCCTCTTTCCATTGATGTATATAGCAGAGTGCAACCTAGATTTATCGGTGAAATGTTTGTAATATCATGAATCTGAATTCTATCTCTGCCATGGAGTTGCTATGTGACTTTGAGTAAATCACTTGATATCTCTGGGCTTCAGTTTCCCATCTATAAAATGCTGGCGTTGAACTCAAAGAGCACTGAGACGACACATAGTTCTAAATGGGTGATCCTATGGTCGCCATTATTTTTTATAGCTATTTCTCTGTTCCTCAATAGTATCTGAGGGGGCACCCATGAACAAAGTATCTTAGACCAGGGGAAAAATGTATGCATAATGCCTGTTAAGTTTAATCTGCATCATTAACATTTCCTCCATCACTCTCTTAAGTCCAGACAATCAGCAAAACAATAAATCTAAACCTGATTCATAGTTTGCCCGTTTCTTAGGTTTAAATGCTCATAATGAAAATTCAACAATTGTTTCTCATGAACTGGTTATGACCCGACTCCAAGACATCCCTCACCTTGTATCACTCTTGGATCATAGACCTAGAGATGGAAGGACCATCTTAGGTCATCCAGTCCAAACCCTCAGTTTATAAATGAAGAAATATGGCTCAGGGAGGTTATTGACTCTTTTCAAGTCATCGGTGTCAAAGGCAAGATATAAATGTAGGTTCCTGGAGTGTACAATCAGCTCTCTTCTCCTACAGTAGCAAACTCTATTTTGGTTGAGTAGAGGCCAGTTTTTCTCACTCCTTAGTCCTTGGCTGCATTCTAAATAGCTGAGGTTAGTGAGCTCTGGACATAATCTGTTATTAGAGTCTATTATTTTTGTAATGCATTATATTATCTTTGCAGAAGCAGTAGATTTAAACTCATAACTGTGTTTACTTAGACTAATGTTGACATTAGCTTTAATTCCCTGACAATTGATGGTAGGGTTTGGTGACCCAGAAGCCTATCAGTCAGTAGAGAATTGCAGCCTTAGAATTTAAAAATAGCAATGGAAAATCCACTAAGTGAATGTTACGTAAATACAAAATTGTGCATTGATTTGCATTAAATACAACTTGTGTGATGAGAGATTTTCTCAGAATTTCTTTAATACAGCTCTGTTCTCTCAGCATCCAGGCAGGTATCACTCAGTTACATAGTACATTTGTACCATTTTCTTGATGGCCATGAACATCCTATGAGCCTAGAATGAATAAAACCTATACCCCTAAATCCCCCTGCAAATAAGATTTACAGCTCCACCTGTGAACTGCAGTTCTTGAAAGCTTTATCCCCTTCCATCTCCACTGAGTCCCAATCTCCTGGCACCATGACTAAGAAATGTCCCCAAGGTATTACATTCATAATAGGGGTCAAGTCTCTGGTTTGGTGACTGTAGCTCTGTGCCTCTTGTCAGCCCCTTCATAATACCAAAAAGCCAAAGAGGGCTAATGATACAAAGAAAGATGTGACATAGTTCCTAGGGAGGTTGAAGGAAGTATAAGAACAGAGACAGAGAAGAGGCAAGATTGTGAGTAGGGCAGAGAGAGGCTCACTCCATATCTGGTCTGTCCTTGACCACACTCTACTGCTCCATAAGGAATGGAGAAAAATGATGAGAATCCAATCTGTGAACAGTGAAATAGACAACAGTCAGAGAAAGTAACAGAGGTGTGCATGGAAACACTGTAATGTTGAAAGATTGCTTCTGTTCCCAAGTTCTCCCCAAACCCTAATCCAGACTTTGACCCCGTTGAGTCAATGATCAGTTGATATCTATCTATCTATCATCTATATATCCTATACTCCTTTGCTGCTTGTAGGAGAAATGTCTGTGCAAGGAGTTAAAATAGCTGATCCACATCTTTTCTTGGAACTATGGGATTCATAGAGTGCCTATATACTAGCTGTGGTTGTCTTAGATTGAAGCTGTGGACTTGTGGCCATGGGGTAAATGTTCTATTATCTATTATTTTAAATTCTACTTCTTCATGCTACAAGGATTGTAAAATCATCAGATATAGTTAAAAATGTCTATCTGTTCACATGGAGGAGGTGTGGATTCCATTATACTAATGTTATATGACTAAGGTTCAGAGAAATAAATAGGAAAAAGTGGGTTTTCCCACAAGTGGGGGCTCAAGAGTAATTTTAATTTAATAAATCTGCACTAACCATACCCTTTAAACTAAGGAATGAATAAATGGAAAAACATTCTTTAGGCACTTAGTATGTACCAAGTGCAGTGCAAAGCACTAAGGATACAAATTGAAATGGCATAGTCCCTGTTGCACATACACACACATGTATACATGCATACATGCATACATACATACATGTATGTTTAGGAATGATAGCCAAGGAAGTTCGTTTTGGTGAGGAAACATGCAGGGATGCTGAGCAGAATCATAGAACAACTGATTGGTGTATCCTTTCTAGGTAGCATTGATTGGATGATAATTTCCAGAGTTAGAGATGGAACATGGAGTGTGAGCATGTGCATGTGCGTGTGTGTGCGTGCGTGCGTGTGTGTGTGTAGGCATTACCTTTATAACAGCAGCATGATATGAAGATGGTAGGGAGAGCAGCAGTATGAAGATTTAAACTGTTCTAGAAGTGATGGAGTCTTACTAATCAGAACAAAGAACAAAGAGTGAGAACCAGAGTTTTGGGTTAGAGATAGAGGCTGGAATGAATAACATTAATAATGATAGTAAACATTTATATAATACATTAAGGTTTGCAAAGAGCTTTATGAATATGATCTCATTTTATCTTCACAAATGTGGGAGGTCGGCTCTTTTACTATTTCCATATTACAAATGAGGAAACTAAGGCAGACAGTGGTTAAGGTGGTTAAATGATTTGCCCTTGGTAAGTGTCTGAGACCAGCTTTGAACTCAAATTTTCCTGAGTCAATCACTCCATTGTACTACCTAGCTGCTCTATGAAGGAGTATGGCGTGAGCATAGATGGATAATAGCCTCATGAAATGAATATGGCTCCAATTGATTCTTTGTTGTTGTTGTTCAGTCATGTCTGACTCTTCATGACCACATTTGAAGTTTTCTTGGCAAAGATACTGGAATAGTTTGCCACTTCCTTCTCCAGCTCATTTAACAAATGAGGAAACTGAGGCAAATAGGGTTAAGTGACTTAACCAGGGTCACACAGCTAGTAAGTGTCTGAGGCCAGATTTCAGCTCAGGGAGATGAGTCTTCCTGACTTCAGGCCAGGTGCTCTATCCATTGTGCTACCTAGCTGCCCTGAGATAGCTGGTGACTTACCAGTTTCACAAAAGAAAAAAAAAATGGAAAGAAGCTGGCTACTATCATTGTTGAGGCATTTATTCGTGGGTATAAGCAGTGAGTCCAGTATAATTTCCTGTGCAATACAAGAGGATGAATATTTTATCACTAGAAATTGGCAAAACATTATAATTTTACAGCCAGTTTTTGCTATTCACTTTCCCACCCAATAAAGTATTGTTATTGTTGGCTTTAATGTGCATGGTATTGAAAAGAAGCTATTTCTTGTAGTCAGTAAGTCCACATAATTTAAAAAGGATTATGATTACTGGAAGGGATAAAAGAACCATTAAGGCTTTATTAGCAGTTTAATATTAAATCACACTTTACATCCCCTTGCCTTGAAAGAATATGCTGAAAAATTAAAATATGACCCTCTAAAATTTTTATTTCTTCAGTCACTTACTGAATTTGATGAAGTTATCTACCGGTTTCTCATTAATAGTGATTATTCTACCATTATTAATTTATTTATTTATTTTGACTAGACCTCTCATTTCATTGATGGAGGGAACGTATTCATCAGGGTCTACTCTGCAACTTAAAGTTTAAGAGAGAATTGCTTGTGTGCCCAGAGAGGAGAAGTAACTTACCCAGGGTCACACAACCAGTGTGTGTCAGAGATGTACTCAAACTCAGGACTTCCTGAGTCCAAGACCTGCTCTCTCGCTACTCTACTGCCTCATGCTGTTAAGAGGAAGGGTAGGGAACAAATATTTTTCAACTTCTCTTATATGCTAGGCACCATGCTAACTAAACACATTATTATCTCATTTGATTATCATAAAGAACCCTGTGAGGTAGGTGCTATTATTATTGCCATTTCACAGTTGAGGAAACTGAGGCAAACAGAGGTTAAGTAACTTGCCCAGAATCACATAGCTGGCATGTGTCTGAGGTCAGATTTCAATTCAGGTCTTCCTGATTCCAGGCCCAGAGATCTATCATATGCCCATATAGTTGCTATCCGTAAAATATCTAAAATTTAAAATAATTTCTGATACTTCTTTCTTTTAATTTTATTTTTAATTTATGGAATAAAACAAACATTTTCATAACATAATACAATAAAAAAAGTGATTGCACATGAAACTGCAAATCTACTATGCACAACTTGCTATCCTTTTCAAATATACAACAAAATTATCATGTAAATTTCCTTCCCCCCCACCTTCACCCTAGAGATGGCTCTAATATTTCTTTCAAAAATATAATTCGGGGCATCCCAAAAGTCTTAGTTCAACTTTATGCTTTAGCTAAAGTGCACTAAGGACTTTTGGGATATCTTGTATTTGACAATTTCTACAGAATGTATGTATTTACTAAAATCTACATAGAATTATTGTCAAAAATTAAAATAGATAAGTGTAGCAGGAATGATCAGGGGAAGTCCTTATTTGTTAAACTAGGGTACCTACCATGGAGCTAGGCTCCTATACCCTCTAGCTAGTAAATTAGTACCAAAATGCAAAAACTAAATTAAGGTTTTGAAAAGAGAGGTATAAATAGGCAGGTAGGTGGTGCAGTGGATAGAGCACTGGCCCTGGAGGACTGAAGATCAAATCCAGCCTCAGACATTCACTAGCTATGTGACCCTAGACAAGTTACTTAGCCTTGATTGCCCTCAAAGAGAGACAGAGACAGAGAGAGAGGCATAAGAGTTTAAAGATATATACAATAGCACAATCTAAACACTTTGGATATTGCAAATTGACAATTTAATTAAAATTCTATATAATTTCTATATCTGTATAGTGCCCCAAATGAAATGAAATAACCCTAGACTAGTAAGAGACAAAAAATCTGGGTTGAAGTCATGAATCAAACACCTATTTACCATGGACAGCACAATTTCTATCAGTTTCAGGTTCCACATCTGGAAAACAGGGTGTGAGGCCCACACTATCCTACTTCATGGGGTTATCCCAAGGTAATTATTCCCTCACCTTTAAAGTGCAATATGAATGTGCTACTTACAGAAATTTGTGGGATGTTCCAAGCTCATAATATTTAATCATTGGATTTACGGGGTCTGAAAGATCATCTAATCCAATCCCTTCATTTTATAAAGAAACCGAGGTCCAAAGAGGTTTGGTAAGATAGGTAGTAAATAGCAGGTAGTATCCATACTCTTCAGTCTAACCCTCCCCCAAGCAGAGAGCAGCAAAGGGAGTAATAGTAAAAACAATAAGACTTAACAGCTATGGGAGAGAGATGTTCCAGAGTAAGGATATGAAGGTCAGAAGGATGCTGATGTTAGTAGGCAAGTTTCTTTTCTGGAACCAGCTGTTGAGTCTAATCACCCTGATCTTCTAATATGTCACTAGGGTAATAAAAAGATACGGTCCCTGATGGCAATGGGACATTTAAGACCAGGAAAAACGCCAGCATTCAGGGGTTCCCAGTTTGTATTGGATTCCAAGTTGCATGCTCGAGGGTGGTTTAGAGTTCCAGAGTTCCTAAGGCTTCATCCCATGACTAACACTACCAGATGTGTGATATGAACTGACATTGTGGGCTATGCTATATTAACTATACTTTCTTGCTGTATCTTTACCATGGGTATAAGCAAAGGGAATGTGCTCTATAGTTTACTTCTTTATATTTTTAGAGCTCATGAGTTGAAAGATCTTATGCATTTTTGGAAGGAACAGAAGGGTTTGAGAGATGTTATAGGGATGCAACCATGTGGTTAATGTGGTACTACATTGTTTTATTGTTAATTTGGTTGTTTATTTGTTTCTGTTGTTTCTGTGATGAGAAAATGATATATGCAGACAAATGTGTATTATCTGTTCATGTAGAGAGTGACTACATGAGTATAAGGATGCATGGTTAAGATTTCATGAAATACAACAAGAATAAGGAAGAGGCAGAAGTAGGGGTTGAAAAACTAGCTATGATTTGGAAAATACACAATAATTTGTTGTCATTATTTAGTCATTTCAGTCGTATTCAACTCTTCATGACCCCTTTTGGGGTTTTCTTTGCAGAGATACTGGAGAAGTTTGCCATTTCTGTCTCCAGCTCATTTTACAGAGGAGTAAACAGAGGTAAACAGGGTTAAGTGACTTGTACAGAGTCACAAAACTAGTAAGTGTCTGAGGCTAGATTTGAATTTAGGAAGATGAGGCTTCCTGCTGCCAGACCCAACACTATCCACTGCACCACCTAGCTGTCTCAAATACAATAATACAAAAACTCTAATTAGTGAATAAGCACTGTTCCAAAGAAAGAGGCTAAGGTGGAGAGAGGTCAGTGACTATCAATAAACCATAACGAGCTCAATATTTCTTCCCAGCAAGATGGAGAACAAACCATTAAGGCAAATGTGAAACACATTCAACTCCCACTCTTTCCTGTTGAACAAGATGAGAAATGAAGCAACTAATTTTGCTTAATACTTAAGGATTTGAACCCAGGTGATTAACTCCAAATCCAGTATTCTTTTCATTAAAACCAATCAGATAATCCATGTGTTAGTGGTGTCTGCCATGTTGCCTAGCACCATGCTGGGTATTTTGGAGGTTAAAAAAAAAAAGACCAAGTCACTGTCTCTACACTCAATTCTTTCAATGTTTCTTAAGTTATTTACTAAATGCAAAGCTCCAACCAAGTGCACACCATTTAGTCAGGGAGACAAAATTAAACATGACAAAATAGGTAAAAACTATTCCTAGGCTAGTGTCAATGAGTATAAGAACAGTTGGAGTTTAAAAAAGAGAAAGATGGGTGTGGAAAAGTCAGAGTTCTCTTTATGTAGGAGAAGGAATTTAAAACAGAACAGTCTCTTAAAATGAAATGGATTGTCTTATGTGGGTAGAGGGGGTTGGGTTAGGTCAAAAAACTGCTGGAAAAAAGGAGCATGGATTAAATGACACTTCAAGGTCCCTGGAATCTTTAGCATTCTAGGGTACATCTTTCTTGCCTTTGGCTAGTATGTTTGGTTTTATTGATCTCACTTCATTCCTTACTTTTCCAGATGCTGTCAGTCTAAATAAACTCTTCAAAAAAGTTTTCAATTAGAATAATGCAGTATGAATGCCTGGGGCCTGGGGAGCTACTCCTATCAGGATCCTCAAAGGCAGACAGGCTAGAGAAAGCTTTAAAAACCAGGATGGAGCTCAAAAGGGACTAATATAAAGTAGTACAGTGAGTGAGAGAAACCTGACTTCATGGATATAGAATGCAGAATGCCTTAAAGACTAGTGAGAATCAAAATTCAACAGAAAACACCTGTGGGTCTTAGTGAAGCAGAAAATAATGGAAATATTTGGAAGGCTAAAATTATATGTCACGCATGTAACATCCAAGGAAAGAAGGGAAGTCCAAAATCTTCTGATGGAAAGATGGGATGTTCAAAATCTTCCAATAGGAAAGTGAGAAGTCCTGAATCCTCTGATAGGGAGAAGCCCAAAATTCTTAAATAGAAAATCCCAAATCTTCTGGGACCCTTCAAAGCTCACAGAGTTAGCTCTTCTGGCCGAAGGGTGGGGGAGAGAGGAGATCTGGCCAAAACCAAAGCGGAGTCCTCTCCTTTTCCTCCCTCCCACTGCCTCCCCTCCTTTCCGAGAACCCTCCCCCCAAGGCAGATCCTTCTTAGGGGCTTCACATAGAAACCTATACTTATTCCAATTCCTTCCAACACCGATTCCATTCCCAATTCCTTCTCAACTCACTTGATAACTTATGAGCAACATGGCCCAGTGTCGTCAATCTATCAGAGCGTAATTCTTGTGCGATTTCATTCCAGTTCGGAGGTCTCTTAGCCATTAGGTCTGTGAGCAAGTCATGGCTTAAGACGTGATCTCACCTAGATGTATTAGAATAACATTATTTAAAAGATCTGGAAGGTAACCATAAGATACATAGAGTTGGCAGTCATCAACTGCCAACTCTATATTTGACAGGTAAGGGAAATGAGAGGCTATGTGACAAGTCAGAGGTCACGAAGTTAGTGGATTAGCATCAATTTTTCTCCTGGCTTCCTATCTAGTGCTCTCTCCACTATACTGCATTACCAGTCTTTACATACCAGCCTTTCCTATAGCATTGTAATTCAAGGGATAAAACTTTTAAGTTGAGATTACTTTTTAAAGGATATTTTATTGAAATTTTATCACATGCTGGCATTAATCATGCTTTTAATTCAAATATTTGAACTTGAAAACTCTTACTGCAATCATTAGATGGATCTGGGATCCCATTAATATGGGTATTAGTCTGTAGAGTCAGAGCATTAACCCTTCATGACTTCTCATTCTCTGGATCTTGCCCTTGTCTTTCTGGAATCCACCATAGCAGATCTGGATCTAAACAATAGAGTGGGATGGGTTCATAATACTGTAACTAAAATGATTCCAAAATAGAAAATAAGAGTAAAGAAAAATGATTAGGTTAAATTGTTGCTGAACTTTTAAGGCTATTTCCTATCAATTTCTCAATTTCAAATGGACAAGGAAACTATTAGAAATAACAGTCAAACGATCAGTTCATTTAGGAGTATAATTAAATAACTGTGCTGTCTTTATCCATTACAAAACTATGAGCTATCTTTAAAATATAATATAATACTATATATGCATGTGTGTGTTTGTGTATATACACACACATACACACACATGCACCACCACTTCACAAAAGAGGAGGGGGAGGGGATAGGCTTTCTCATATTTCCTCCTTGGGGCCAACTTTGTTCTTCATAATTTTGAAACATTAAGTTCTGATTATCTTGTGGTTGCTCTTTTCATTTGTATTGTTGTAATTACAGCATTTATTTCTTCCGCCTCCTCTTTTCTTCTTTCTAACAAAATTATTTCCTTGGCCCTCTAACTTACTACTTCAACCTATTATCCTACACCTTTCCTCCCTTTTACTGATAAAATTTTAGAAAGAATTATCACACTGTCTATCTCCGTCGCTCACTGCCTGTTCACTCATTCCTGAAACACCTACGTTCTGTCTTTACAAATCCTAACTGGAATTGCCCTAAGATCACTGAAATCCTTTTAATTTCCAAGTCTAGTTTTTTTTTCTCAGCCCTCATCCTCCTTGATCTCTCTGCAGTATTTAACACTGTCAGTCACCCCCTCCTTCTTGATACTATCTTCTGCCTTGGTTTTTAATATTGCTTTCTTGCTTCTCTTCCTACCTGTTTAACTGCTCCTTCTCAGTCTCTTTCACTGGTTCTCACTACACTTTTTTCCCTTGTCTATTTTATTTACTGACGTGTCTTCAACTATCACCTCTATGCACATAACACAATAAATACCTGACATATATGTGTAATATTGTTGTTGTTCAGTTATGTTCAATTTTTCCTGACTCCATTTCAGGTTTTCTTGCCATTTCCTTCTGCAGCTCATTTTGCAGATGAGGAAACTGAGGCAGAGAGGGTTAAGTGACCTGCCCAGGGTCACATAGCTAATAAGAATCTGAAACCAGCTTTGAACTTCTGAAGAGGAGTCTTCCTAACTCTAGGTCTAGCATTCTATACACTCTGTCCACTGTGCCACTTAACTACCTTGTGTGTATGTGTGTATATACACACACACACATATATGTACACATATATACACATATATGTATGTATATGTGTGTGTGCATGTATGTATAACACACAGAGAGAGGGAGTCAGATAGAAACAGAGATTTTTTGAGGCATATAAATATACACATGTACATATACATATGTATATGCGTTTATACATAGACATGCATGCAAATATAGACATAAATGTATGTAGTTAGTGATTAGATAGAGAAGAGCTAGTCTCAGAACCAGGAAGATGTTCAGTTTAGCCTCTGACGTATAACTGGCTGTGAAATCCTGGCCCAATCAGTCACTTAATGGAGAGAGACAGAGACAGAGGGAGAATTACAAAGACATACAGACAAATAAAGTGGCTCACTCCACTCTGCATCTGCTGCCCTCCCTGGCTTCAACTCTACCAAAATGCCCCTCCTAGGTTAAGCTCGTCACCTCTAATCTCACCACCCTACAGTTAACTCAAGTCTTTGCTGACACCATCTCCCTCAGCTTCCTCTCCTCTCTGTTTGGAAGACTAGAGGATGGAGTACTACCCTCTTCCTAATGCCTTTGCTCATTCCACTCTGCATCTGCGTCTCTTCTTGGTTTTAACTCCATGGAACAAGATGCCCCAACTAGCTACCCCCTGATTTCCCCCCCCACCCTTTCCTGCCTTATTTTGTGTGCTGCCCCCTCCCATTAGCTTTTTTGTTGTTGAGACAATTAGGGTTAAGTGACTTGCCCAGGGTTACACGGTTAGTAAGTCTCTATCTGAGGCTGAATTTGAACTCAGGTCCTCCTGATTCCAGGACCAGTGCTCTATCCACTGTGCAACCTAGCTGCCCCTCCCAATAGCTTTTAAACTCCTTGAGAGCAGGGACTATATTTTTATTAATTGTTTCACTAGTGCTTATAGTAGACACATAGGAGACACAGAATAAATGTTCACTGGATTGGACTAGAATTCAGGGGTGGGCCATCTGTGGCCTTGAGGCTACATATGGACCTCTAGGTCCTCAAGTGCAGCCCTTTGACTGAATCCAAACTTCACAGAACAAATCTCCTCTATAAAAAGATTTGTTTTGTAAAACTTGGACTCAGTCAAAAGGCTGCACTCAAGGACCTAGAAGGCCACATGTGACCTTGAGGCTCCCCACCCCTGGACTAGATAAAGACAGAAAGAGATCTTCAAGGCTTATAAAACATTATGCACACATTATCACCTCACAGAAACTTGCCAGGTAGTCACTAGGAACATTATTATCCTATTAACTGAGGCTCCATATGTTAAAAAGTGACTTTCCATATTGATACAGAGATTAAGTATCACTAGCATGATTCAAATCCTTATCTTCCTATATCCAGATCTTGTTCTTTATGCATTATGTCATGATGCCTTTGCAGAAAAACCCTGGCAAAGCCTTGGTTTACACAAGTATCCTCATTTGTACTCTGTCCCCTCCCCCTCCAGGGGGGGATTGCCCTTCTACTGTCCAATTACTGGCCCCAGTCAGCCCTGCCCCAGGTAAGACACAACAATTTAATTCCCATCTGTTCTCTCCTCTCTGCTCAGACTGCCATCACTAGTTCAGATTCCTCATTAACTCTCTCTCATTCTATTATAATTACTTCTTATCAATTCTTGCCTCCCATGTCATTCCTCTCCAATACATCTCTCCCACAGCCTAGTAATTAATCTTCCTAATGCACAGGTCTGACTGTGCCACTCTCCTACTCAAAAGCCTTCAGAGCATCCTTATTATCTATAAAATAAAATACAGATTTCTCCAGTCTGGCATTTAAGGTCCTTCTTGTTCTGTCTCTAACCTGCTGTCACAGCTTTTCATGTTGCTGGTTAGTCATGTCTGACTCTCAGTGACCCCATTTTGGTGTTTTCCTGGCAAAGATATGGGAGTAGTTTGCAATTTCCTTCTCTAGCTCATTTTACAGATGAGGAAACTGAAGCAAAAAAGGTTAAGTCAAGCTCACACTGAGTCCGGATTTGAACTCAGGTCCTCCTGACTGCAGGGCCAGCACCGTTTTCCACTGTACACATAGCTGCCTTTCACATATTTATTTCACTCAATTCCCCATTACTGTACATTCTAATCAAACCAGCTACTTAACATTTTCATTCTGCACTCCCTACTTCCTCACATTTATTTAGGCCATCCTCATCATATGCAGGACTGCACTTCCTCAACATCTCCATCTATTGAAAGCCTTCTTTTCCTTCAAAGTCTAGCACAGGGGCTGCTTCCTTCATGAAGTCTTCAGTGATCCTGCCTCTGAAAGAGATATCCCCTCCTTATATTTCTTATAAACCTTTGTCTGAGCCCTTCTTCCTTATAATTTCTACCAGGAATGTATGATCTTTGTTACATATTGCTGTAATCTCCTTTGCTAGTATTTTTTAACTGCATCAATATTCACTAGGATAATTGATCTATAGTTTTCTTTCTCTGTTTTGGCTCTTCCTGGTTTAGGTATCCACAACATATTTGTGTCATAAAAGGAATTTGGTAGGACTCTTTTTTTTGCTTATTTTTCCAGATAGTTTGTATAATATCGAGATTAGTTGTTCCTTAAACATTTGGTAGAATTCACTTGTGGATTCATCTAGTCCTGGGAACTTTTTCTTAGGGAGCTCATTGATGGCTTGTTAAACTTCTTTTTCTAAGATGGAGTTATTTAAGTATTCTACTTCATCTGTTAATGTGGGCAATTTATATTTTTGTAAATATTCATCCATTTCACTTAAATTATCAGATTTATTGGCATATAATTGGACTTTACAAAGGGCAGAGGAATAGTGGACATGGTGTTTGCTACCCAACAACTCCAGGAGAAATACTAGGAGTAGAACAGAGGTCTGTACATAATGTTCATTGGCCTGACCAAGGCCTTTGATGCTGTCAGTCATGAAGGCTTGCGGAAGATCATGGTGAAGTTTGGTTGCCGAGAGAAGTTAATCAGTATTGTACATCAGTTTTATGATGGCACGCTTGCACAGATTCTGAATAATGAACAATGTTTCTGTACTTTCCCAGTTATCAGTGGAATGAAGCAGGACTTTCCATGATGTTGTCAGATACCTTCAGCTAGGATGAAAATGGCATCAAGGTCATCTACCACACTGATGGTAAACTATTTAACTTGAAAAAGCTTACAAGCAAACAGTGAAGTGGAGGAGGGGTTGGTGCATGCCTTTTGTTCATAGATGATCATGCACTCAACGTAACCTCTGAGGCTGAGATTCAACAGAGTGTAGATTGATTCTCTGCTACTTGTGCTAATTTTGGCTTGACAATCAACACCAAGAAAACGCAAGTGTTCTACCAGCCAGAACCACAACATCCATATGTGGAACCACTGATTATAGCAAATGGAGAAATTTTGAATGCTGTGGGTAAGTTCATGCACCTTGGCAATATACTTTCCAGGGCTATCCAGATAGATGATACTGTTGATGCTCACATTGCCACAGCTAATTCAGCATTTAGAAGGCTCTGGAAGAAAGTATGGGACAGAGAACTATTAGGCTGCCTACCAGACTGAAGGTCTATAGAGCCATTGTCCTGACTTCATTGTTGTATGCCTGTGAGACTTGGACACTCTCTCAGTGCCAGGCCAGAAAACTGAACCGCTTCCACTTGAACTGTCTTAGGAAGATTCTGAAGATCATCTGACAAGATAAGGTATAGGACCTAAAGTACTCTCTAGGACTGAACTGCCAAGCATTAAAACTATACTGAGAGAGTGCAACTCCGATAGGCTGACCACCTAGCCTAAATGCCAAACCTACGCAAGCACTCACATGATGGTCAGAAGAAGCAGTACAAGGACAAGACTCAAGGTCTCTCTGAACAGCTTTAGTATCATCTGTGAGACATGGGAGACACTGGTATAGGACCATCCAGCATGTATGGCCACATCAAAGAAGGTGCTGTACTCCATGGGTAAAGCAGAAGCACGGAGGAAACATGAGTTGCACAAATCCAGAGTCTCCCCCATTCCAAATGTTCTAATGGACTACTGGTGCCCAACCTGTGGTAGAGCCTTCCAAAGTGATCAACTATAGCCAAACACACTGCACCCTGACCCCAACATTGTGATATCATTTTTTAAATGACAAAATAAGATAAAAAAATTAAAATAAAAAAGTTAAAATTTACTTTTAAATAAAGAAATAAATAAATACAGAATGAAAAAAAACAACCAGGAATTACACTTTTTTGTTAACATGTTTTTTTCATCCTTGATCTGACTGTGACCTCCTTGTGGGGAGGAATTATGTGTTTGTCCTTTCTTTGTAATAATAGGACACAGCCTGTACGGAACAGACACTTGATTAATCTTGTTGAATGAACGAATGAATGAACCAAAAGCATTTGTTAGGCACTTAATGTATGCCAAGCACTGTGCCTAGTACTGGAGTTAAAAATACAAAAGGGCTTAGCCACTCACTAGCTGCCTGACCTGCACAAGTCATTTTAACTTCAGTTTCCTCATCTGTAAAATGGGGATAACAATAGTACCTACTTTCCAAAGTTTCAATGAGGATAAAATGAGATGATTTATGTAAAGCTCTTTGCTTATATATAGTAACAGCAATATTGTTTTAAGAACAACTTTGAGCAAATAAGTCATTTTGAATATTATAAATACCCAAATTAACTACAAAGGACATAGGAAGACACTATCTGCATCCAGAGAAAGAACTGATAAATAGAAATAGGTATAGAATGATTTTACGTGTGTGTGAATGTGTGTGTGTGTTTATTTGCGTCTAATGGTAGCCAACTGTGGGGGGGGAAGGAAAAAAAGAAATTTACATGATAGCATTATGTATTTTAAAGGAATAGCAATTTATACATAATAGATTTGTAGTTTCACGTGCAATAACTTTTTTCTTATTATACTGTGTTATGGAGATGCTTGTTTTCTTCCATAAATTTACAATTAAATAAATAAAAAAGAAAGAAAAGCTCTTTACAAATCTTAAAGTACTATGGAAATGCTAGTTATTGTTACATTCATCTAGATAAGTAAGCAGTCACTGGTAGAGCAGAAAAATCATATTATTAAGCCACTTAAATCACTTTAATGTAAGGACTTAAAAATCCCTATTATCAAAAAAGCTTACATTTTAATATAAGAAGATAAATGTATATAGGGATGTAGTGGCCACAGAAGGCTACTTGGTTAAATTCCCTGCCTGGGATGGTGAACAGAGCTAGGGGAATGTCAGTTGACATGTTCTTTCCAACAGCAGTATTGATGTGATTACAGTTCCCAGCAGAAAAGGGGAAAGAGGTAGTAGAGAGAAGGTATGAGAGGGGACAGGGCAGATGGCAAGAAAATGACCAGGGTGGGATATAAATCGTGGAGCCAGTTAGAGATAGTCATTTAGCCATGGAAGAGTGTGCCCAGGTTGTTGATGAAGTGTTGAAACCTAAGTGTAAATGGGGAAGAAAGTACAGGAGAAATTCTTAAAATGTAATCATTTTGCTATCCATATTTGGAGTATTGTCAGATCTTTATCTATTTTTAAATGAATATAAAATAGAGTCTTTGACATGGAAGAGATTATAGCTTTGCTAACTTTAACTGCTTATCCAAACACAGTGGGAACAATTAATGAAGGGGAAAAAATTGTTTCGGAGACTATATGGGATGGAAAACATGACTGAAAGTGTCATTTCTAAAAATTATCGAAATAGAATTTTGTAACATATCCCAAATTTTAACCTTGATATTAACTCTGACATATAATCTTAGCTTACTGTCTCTGAATATACTTCTAGAAGCAGCTAGGTGGCACAGTGGGTAAAGTACTTAACCTCAAGTCCTGAGTTCGAAGTCAGATCTTATACTTACTAGTTATATAACCCTGGGAAAATATCTTAACCTCTGTTTGCCTCAGTTTCCTCATCTGTAAGATAAGGATAACAATAACAATAACAATAATAATAATAACCATACCTACCTCTCAGGGTTGTGAGAATAAAACAAGACCATATTTGTAAAGCACTTTGCAAACCTTAATAAATAGAAAAGAATGATATCAAATCCTTTAAGTGAGTTTAAAAATGTATTCATGTTAAGAAGACTTAGTTGGTCAGGCACAAGTTTAGTCCATGAGAAGATTTGGAATGGAGGTGGCTCTGGCTTTGCACAACTCTTGTTTCCTTTAAGACTAGAGTCAAGTACTGGGTTCAAATCCTAACTGTATAAATCACTTAAACTCCTTCATCTTCAGTTTGTGTATTGAAAGCTTATTTGTCTTTAAATTTTAGTTTTCTATTTATGCTTTTCATTTTATAATTTAAGCAAATTAAAGTAATGGCATGCCTCAGCAGAGTGTTCAATTTGAAGTCAGAGGACCTGGGTTCAAATCTTTACTCTGCTAGCTTTGTTTTATCTTAGCAAGTCACAACCTCCCAGAGAATGGTGTGCTGGGAAATGTTTGATAACAGGCTCTCCGAGGAGGGCTGGGGAAGATTGTGTATCAGGCACATTTTTAAATTTAATGTATGTTCTTAACATTTCCTCCGTTACTTTCTTAAGTTTAGACAATCAACAAAACAATAAATCAAGCCCTGATTAGTGGCATTTGCTAATTTCCAAAGTGTAAATGCTTACACCAAAAATAGAACAATCTTCCCTCAAGTGCTTGTATGAGCTGGCTCTCCTGTACTTCTCCCAGGGCTCAATTTTTTAATCCATCAATGGACACAATGTAACCAAATGATTTCAATGTATAAACCTATGAGAAAAACAGCATTGTGGAGCCAAGTCTTCAGAAAAGTTTTAGATTTTTTTTTTTCATTGTAAATAATGGCATATTCAGAAAAAATGTCATTCATAACTTCATCTATTTTACATAAAATTAAATATGAATATGAATAGTGAACAGTGCCAGGCCTGGGGTCAGGAAGATCTGAGTTGAAGTCTTACCTCAGGCACTTATTAGCTGTGAGACCATGGGCAAGTCACTTAAATCCTGTTTGCCTCAGTTTCCTCACCTGTAAAATGAGCAGGAGAAGGAAACGGCAAACCACATCAGTATCTTTGCCAAGAAAACTCTAGATAATGTTAGAAAGAGTTGGATAGAACTGAAACAACTGAACAACAACAACAACATTGATGTGAAAGGCTGTTATTTATCTTCTATATTGTGTAAAGCTTTATACGGCAAGAGTAGGCAGAGGTGGGTCATAATCTGTATCATTGGAGAGAATGTTTACATCAATAAAATCTCAAAGCTACTGTAGGCTCACCACCCACTTTGTGGACCTAGTTAGCAAAAACACTTCAAATAGAAAGCTAGCAAATATGTAGGTCTTCCTAACCTCGCAACTCTCTCTCTCCATGACCATGCCCCAAGTGAGCTCCCCTCTGGTTACTTCCGTGAGGCCACTGCCTTTTCCCCAGAGAAGCAGTCTTTCCAGCAGTGGGCTTTTGATATCTCAGGTCCAATGCTTGAGAGCCAGTGTTCTGGAATCTTACCCTTCCCAACCATGGGAGTGTCTGGAGTTCTCAACCACAGTTGAGCCTTGTAACATAGAGTCTCTCCCATCTCCATCCCCCAGAACGAATTTGTCCTAAAAAGGTAATATGATGGTACCTTTCCTACTGTTTGCCCTGGGCCCTTTTTTTGTGAAGCTTGTCTCAAGTGCCAAAATTACTACTTAGAGCTCTGCCCTCTAATTTTTCATCTATAGCCTCTTTTCTTTCCTCTCTACACTTTCTCACTTGTGACCTCATCAGCTCTCATGAATTTGTTGTTTCTATGCGGATAGCTCACGGATCCCACCCTAATCTATCTTCTTAGCCCTAGTCCCACATCATCAACTGTCCTGAGGACATTTCAGGCTATATATCCCATAGACATAGCAATTTCAATAAATCCAAAAGAGAACTCATTCCTCTTCCCCTTTCCCTTTCCCCACACCTCACCACTTGCTCTTCCTCCAGACTTTCCTGTTTTTGTTGGAGGTACTAGTCTTCCAGGTTTGAAAGTTTGGCATTATTATCAACTCTTAATTCTTCCTCCTTCGACACAACCAATTAGTTGTCAAATCTTGCCATTCTATTTCTGAAATAGCTTTCCAATCTGTCCTCATCTCACTAAACACACTGTTGCAAAACCTGACCCTAAACACTTCTTAATTATGCTTTTGCAATGGACTTCTAATTGGTTTCCTTGCTTCAAGTTTCTCCCCAATCAAATCCATCCTACCCACTACTGCCAAAGTGATTTTCCTTAAATGCAGGTTTGACCAGTTTATTCCCCTACTCAATAAATTCTAGTGTTTCACTAATCCCTTTAATATTAAATGCAAAAATTCTCTGTGTGGGATAGTTGGGAAGATGGCTATGAATTAATGCAAAGTGAAGGGAGCAGAACCAGGAAAACACTGTACACAGTAACAGTAATATTGTAATGATGATCAACTGTGAAAGATTTAGCTACTCTGATCTAGACAATGATCCAGGACAAGTCTGAAGGACTCATGAGGAAAAATGTTACCCACCTCCAGAGAGAGAACTGATGAAGTCTGAGTACAAATTGAAGCATAATTTTTTTCACTTTCTTTACTGTTCTACTTGCTTATTTTTTTTAAACTAAGCTAACACGGAAATATTTTGCCACTTTTCACACAAATAAAATCATATCTAAACAATTGGAAAATATTCATTTTCATGTGTAGGCCAAGACAACATAATAAAATGACAATTCTGCCCAAATTAATTTATTCAATGTCATACCAATCAGACTACAAAAATATTTTATAGAGCTAGAAAAAATAACAAAATTCATCTGGAAGAAAAAAAGGTCAAGAATATTAAGGGAATCAGTTGGGAAAAAATGTGAAGGAAGGTGGCCTAGTAGTTCAATTTTCAAACTGTATTATGAAGCAATAATGATCAAAAGAATCTGGTATTACCTAAGAAATAGAATAGTGCTGTGTGACCGTGGGCAAGTCACTTAACCCCAACTGCCTAAGCAAAAAAAAAAAAAAAAAAAATAGAATGGTGGATCAGTAGAATAGATTAGGTGTACACAGTAGTAAATGATCATAGTGATCTAGTGTTTGGCAAATGCAAATATCCCAGCTTTTGTGACAAAAACTCACTATTTGACAAAAATTATTGGAAAAACTTGAAAGCAGTTTGGCAGAAACTAGTTACAGACCAACAGCTCACATCATATACTAAGATAAGGTCAAAATAGATGTATGATTTAGACATAAATTTAGACATATTGCTTGCCTTCTCAATGGGTAGGAGAGGGACCCCAGGGAGGGGGGGAATTCAAAACTCAAAATTTTTAAAAATAAATGTTGAAATAAATTATTTATTTATTTTAAAAATCATCTGAATGACTTTCAGCACTCTTGACAATCTGATCCTACTAGATAGGGCACTGAACTTGGAATTGAAATGTGATATCTACCACATTTTTCCTCTCCCCCAGCTACATTGCCTAGTTTTAGGCTAGTTTTTCCTTGAAAAATGAAAAAAAAAAACTGTCTCTAGGACTTAACTGGCTCAAGAGTGCTAAAGCTCAAGCTGAGTCTCTTGAGGTAGCTTCCTGGTAGCTTTTGGTTTTATTGACATGGCTTCTGGTCACCTCAGGGCATTTTAAAAAGTCCACCAACAAGGAAGAGGGGACCTTTGAGACTTGGCAGATGTCTCAGAAATCTGTGGATTGCCTCACACTTCCCTAATGAGCGGGACCATTTCTGATACTTGGAGGGTGGGATCTACCCAAGCTAAGTGCTCTACTAATCTTTTTAACATTCTTTCTATGCTATAGGTAAATAAATTTCATTTAAAAACAAAAACAAAAACAAAACAAAAACAAAAAAAACCTGGTAAATGACCTACAAGTGTCTCATTTCATTATGATATCTGCCAAAAACCACCAGGATACTGACTTGAGTCAGGTCTATGCATTACACATGGGCTCAAATACCACTTCAGACATCACTTTGTTGTGCAATCTTGGGAAATCACTTGAACTCCATATGTCTCAGTTTCCTTATTGGTAAAACTGAGTGTTTTGACTAAATGACCTATGAGTTCCTCGTCAAGTCTAAATCTATAGGATCCTACAATCCTGCCTTCCAGTTTCATTACACATTACTCTTCTCTTAAAAATTTAAGATTTAGACAAGCTGGTCTCGTTCTTCAGAAACAATATTCCAACTCCTCTATGCCTTTGCACTGGTAGACCCCCATACCTGGAATGCCCTCCCTCTTTATTTCTGCCTCTTAGAATCCTCTAGTTCCTTCAGATTCAGCTTAAGCACCACCTTCTACACAAAGCCTCTCCTGATTGCTCCCCCCCAATTTCTAGTGCCCTTCTTCCCTGACTTACTCAATATTTATCTTGTATTTATTCTGCAAAACCTTATGTAGGTACATATTATCTTTCCCCATAGAATGTAAACTCTTCGAGGGCAGTGACTATTTCATTTATGTCTTTTTGTACACATCACCTATATTAGATTCATTGATTATAAATAGCTAGAATTTATATAACACTTCAAGATGTGCCAAGCACTTTACAAATATTGTCACATTTTATCCTTTTAACAACCCTGGGAGGGAGGCAAGATTATTATCCCCATCTTACAAATAAAGAAATTAAGGCAGATAGAGATTAAGTGACTTGTCCAGGGTCACACAGGCAGGATTTGGACTCAGATATTTTGACTTCAGGTACAGTATTCTATCCACTGTATCATTCAGCTGCCTAGCTGATTCTCCTTTCCATTGATCTTCAATGCCTAGCTCAGTTACTAACTCTTTTATGAAACTTTCTCTGATTATCCCAGCTGGGAAGAACCTCCTTCTCTTCCTCTCAAAACCTGTAGCACTCTCATTATATCACCCAAATGGCCCTTACTTCTAATAAAATTCAACACAAGTGTTTATTAAGTACTTACTATGTACAATATTCTAAGCTACTTAATGGGAATAGGAAGATGAAAAATGGTATACCCACCCTTAAGGAGTTTACACATTACTGGAATGTTATAAAAATCTCATACTTCATGCATGCCTTATAATTAGGTTATAAGACTGTTCTTTTATTTTTAAAAATGTCACGACATACCCTTCTCTGGATTACCCACAGAACTTGGTACATAATGCTTCATCCATTCAAGGATTTTTCATTTTTGTCAGTATGGGCAATCCATCCAATAGTGCAGATTAAAACCCTTTTATGCTTTAGTGGTTCATCCTTATGAAGTCAGTGTGGTTGGGCAACTAATTAACTGTCCTTATAAGTTGGTCTAGCTGGACAACCAATTAGCATCCCAGAAACCAACTTGGTGATCGTCCCCTAAGAACCTAAGAAGTTTGACAATAGACACACAATTCATTGCTGGACCCATAGACACAATAAATTCTCAATGACTATCCAATGAATGAAATAATGATCAGGTTACTCAGCAAAATGGTGTTATGTAGAGCCAAATGGAAGAGCATCAAGATGCCACAAAATGTTTATCGGATTTTATTAATCATCTCATTTTTATCTTTGAAAACAAGCTGTGCACAATGGAGGTATCTAAATGTACTTTTGGATTGGTTGATTGAGCTTAGAGTCAGTAGCTTAATGTTTGAATTTGGTTCTGTTTAATTGACTAGCTGTGTGTTGATGGGCCAGCGACTTAACCCCTCAAAACATCAGTTTCCTAACATGAAAAAGGAAGATAATACTTGAATTACCTTTGCTATGGAATTGTAAAGAAAATCATTTTAAACCTTCAATTACTCTATAAATACAATTTATTGTGTGTGTGTGTGTGTGTGTGTGTGTGTGTGTGTATACACAAATGGTTGGCTTGAGAAAGAAATATTTTAAAACATAAAGAAGGTATTATGCTATTAATCTGTGGCTTAGAAAAAAAACGAAGCCATAACCTAAGCATTTTTAATAGTCTACTTAGATGTTTTAATTTATTTCAGACAAGTATATTATAATAGGATAGGGATCTTAAACTCATTTTTCCAATTATGGCTCTGCTAATCCTTCCTAACATTTGATTGAAGTTTTGTAGACCTGTACAAATTTGCCTGGCAAGCGTGATTTGTATTTTAAAAAAAGTGCTCCAGATTTACTGGATTGTGTTAAAGATTAATTAAAACTGAAAGAAGATTTATAAAATTATATATATATATACACATACTTATATAGCATGTATACATTTATGTTTATTAAATCTAATTAAATAAAATACACATTCCAATGAATTTTGTTCAAATTTATTTATCAAAGGTTTTCCTTGCTCCACATTTACAATTATTTCTTTTTAAATGTAAGTTTTCCCAAAAAGATGATAAGAGTTTTGCCTTATAAGAAAATGAGAAGCAGGTTAGGGGGGAAAGTATATAGAAAAGTTGTCAGAGAACACAATTAAGCAAAATTTTTCCAAAGACATTGAAGGATACAACTGGGGAAAAGTGAGCAAAGAGAAGAAAAATCGAAAAGATCAACAATTTTCACCATCAATAGAAGTGGAGATACCATGTTTGGACTCTTACTAAGTTACAGTATCACATGTTATGTATTAGGAAGTAGGAATGACACTGAAGAAATCATGATGAGAAAAGCCACTGGACTAGACAAAGTCTAGAATTGAGTAGGTCTCTTTTGGAGGTGACATAATCTTGAAAACAGCAATCAACACAATATATGAAAGGGGGAGGAATGCCAAAGACATGGAAGAAAATCAAAGAACTCTTTGTTAACACAAAAAATAACCAAAGGCTATGTTAATTACTATTAACCCATATAGCTGTTTTATCACCTCCACAAAAAAAATTTCTCATAATAAGCTATATATATTTAGCACATACTCTGGACTTTTTCTTCTAGCCATCATTTTCACTACTAGGTCCCTTGGAGAACTAACTTGGCTGCATCTCCCTTCAATGTTCTAAAGGTAGCCCTGAGGGGCTGGGGGTCTTTTTCTCCAGTACTATAGCTCACCAACTTCTAAACTTCTACTGGTAGTCTTCCCTCCCATTATTATTAATTAATATCAGTAAGTATTTGTCATGGCAATATTCCTTCCCAATTTCATCTTCTCAAGTTTGGATCTTTTTCCTCTCTCATGACAAACACTCAAATCTCCAACTCCAGATTGACTTCTTGGAAGCTAGGTGGCAAGATGATGGACAGATTAGCTTGACTTGAAGTCAGGAATAACTCTATTCATATCCTGCTTGTGGTACTTAACTAAGCTGTATAACCTGAATAAGTAGGTTAGCTTCTCCCAGTCTCAGTTTCCTCATCTATAAAATAGTTATCATGATCACAAGGTTGTAGTGAGGAGCAAATGAGATAACACATTGAAGTTCTTTGCAAACCTTAAATTACTATATAAATGTAAGTTATGAATATTAATATTATTATTATGCATATGTTGGTGGGTATATATCCATTATTAATATATAATCTCCACAAGGCATGAACAAGTCCTTCAACTAATCTGAACAGACTTTCTGGGCAATATTACTCCATTTCATCCAATGCCTTACAAAGATGTCTTAATTGATCAAGGACTGTTTTCACTTAGTCTAAATCCTATGATTGATTGATTGATTCAGTGGAGGTCCCCAGCCCTTATTCATGCCGAATGAATAATTCAGATATTTCATCACCAAGATATAATATCTTGTCACTTACTTTAAGTGGAGTAGAGTCATGGTCTAGGTTGACCCACTCCTTTTCTCGTGCATTGTGGGCATCCTTGATGAAGATATGAGAAATGAAATGAGAAGCCTTTGCAAATTAAATCATGTGACAGATAATGATAGATATGATAGATAATGGTAGAGATAATGATAGATGTATGATCTCACAATTTGGAGGGTCTATAGAATGCAACATTTCATTATCTTTATTGTTTGTTGACTAAAAAAATTCTTTGTTTTAGCAGAGCAAAACATCGCTTTAAAGGTTGTTTTTTTCCCCAACAAGTGTTTCCTTGTTTCATAAGTAAAAAATCATTCCCAATTCCTCCAAATAACAGAAACAACTTTTGTTGATGCTCTATTAATGCCAAGGGAGCATTGTTGGGAAAGACGATAACATGAAAGGTCATAGAGGAGCCTAGCTCTCCATATAAACAACAGCAAATAGCTGAAAAGGACCCCAGATAGAACAATAATAAAGAAAAGAAATTAAAAGAAAAGAAATAAGTCCTCATTCCAGACCATAACTGTACCAAAAGATAACCAGAAGTCAACAGAGTGTGGAAGAGGAGTCCACCAGGGAAATCAGTGGGACTTCTATAAACAACCCTTAAACCAGCTTGTGCTCTGAAAAGGATGACCACAAACCAGCAGAAGTTCCAATCATTAGTAGCTCGAGGTAAGATCTTGAGCATAGACTGTCAGAACAGAAGTGGGGGTCAGAGCGAATTTCTGCAGATTACTGTGAGGGGAGATAGGACCTGTCCATACCCTGCTTAGAGTGCTAAGAACCATAGTCAGAGGCAGAGTCAATTCATCCACAGGGCACCCAAGCCAGATGCCTTGCAGAAAGTCTAAGACCTACATGGTTTCCAATATGCAATTGAGGAAGATAGCAAAGGATGAAACTAACTCCTGATGGGAGAGTTTGGAAGTGAAAAGAGGCAGATAAACTCCAAGCCAGAACCCACACAGGAACACCAGGAGAATGAGATAAGAAATTATGATTGAGGGAATGGGTAAGGCCTATGGCCAGTTACAATGGTAGTAGAGAATGCCTGGATGAAGGAGGGTTGAACACACACACACACACACACAAACACACACACACACACACACACACAGTTTGTTGTCAAAAAACTCAATAGGGAAAGGGAAGGGGGAGCATAAAAGGAAGGTAGATTCAGAAAAGAAACAGTTAACAAACAAAAAAACCCCTTTAAAACAGGTTGGATTAAAAAAGTGAGTGGAGGATAAATAGAAAGAAAGATAGCTAAGAACAAGAAATCTAGACTTGGTGAAGAGAAGAAGGGCAGAAGAGTAGGAATGGACCAATTCAATTATAAGTAATTAGTGCTGATTATATTCTTTCTCTTTCTCCATCCCTTCTTTGTAAAGAAAGAGAAAGGGAGAAAAGGGAAATAAAATATAAGAAGTCGTGATGGCAATCTACAATTAGCAATTCTAACAGTAAATATAAATGGCATGAACTCACCCATGAAGGAGAGTACCAAAATAGATTATAAAGAAGAATCCAATCACAAAAAACATAATTGAATCTTAAAGATCCACACAGAATTACAGTAAAAGACTGGAGCACCACTAATGTGAAATACTAAATAAATTATTAGCAATGAAACTACAATGTCTTTAAAGAAGTCATGTACTATAACTGGACTGGACATATGCCAAGAAAACAGGGTTTGTTCAATATTAGGAAATTACAACCTTTATAGATCATATCATTATCTAAAACAACACCCCAATACATGATTATATCAATATCATTATCTATAATAGAAAAATACTTGGATCTCTTTGGGATACAGACCTAGCAGTGGTACTGCTGGATCAAAGGGTATGCATAGTTTTATAGCCCTTTGGACATAGTTCCAAATTGCTCTCCAGTATGGTTATATGAGTTCACAACTCCACCAACAGTGCATTAGTGTCCCAGTTTTCCCACATCCCCTCCAACATCCAACATTTTCCTTTTTTGTCATATTAGTCAATCTGATAGGTGTGAAGTGGTATCTCAAAGTTGTTTTAAATTTCCATTTCTCTAATCAATAGTGATTTGGAGCATTTTTTTCATATGACTATAGATAGTTTTGATTTCTTTGTCTGAAAACCGTCTGTTCATATTCTTTGATCATTTATGATATGGTCTGAATACAGACTGAAGCATGCTATTTTTCACTTTCTTTCTTTCATTCTTTTGTGTGTGTGTCTTTTTTTTCATTCTTTTTTGGTGTCTTTTTGTACAAAATGACTAAGATGGAAATGTTTTACATGATTGCACATGTATAACCTATATCAGATAGTTTACCATCTCAGGGAGGCAGAAAGGGAAGAAGGGAGGTTTTTCATTCTTTTGTGTTTGTGTCTTTTTTTCATTCTTTTTTGTGTGTCTTCGTGTACAAAATGACTAATATGGAAATGTTTTTCATAATTGCACATATGTAACCTATATCAGATAGTTTACCATCTCAGGGAGGTAGTAGGGGAAGAAGGGAGGAAGGGATAGAATCTGGAACTCAAAACTTTCAAAAAAGTGGTAAAAAGGTTTTCTAATGTATAATTGGGAGAACATAAATATTATTGAAAACAAAATAAACAACAGGAAAAGAAAAAATACTTGAAACTTGTCTGTTGTCACTATTATTTGATATAATTGTAGAAATACTAGCTGTAACAATAATACAAGAAAAATTATTTGAGGAAATAAACATAATGAGGAAAATTATTTATTTTTGAAGATTATAGGATGGTTTACATAAAAATTATATTAATTTGAATAAACATTAATTGAAACAATTAATAAATTCAGTGAAGTAACAGAATATAAAATAAATCCACGGAACCAATTAGTCTTTCTGTATGTTGCCAACAAAGCCATAATGAAGAGAGAAATAAATTCTATTCATAATACTCCAGAATGTATAAAATATTTCAGAATCCTCTTTCCAAGATATACACAAGAATTATGTAAATATTACTACAAAATATCCTTCATTGGGGAAAAATATGCTTCAAGAATTGGAGAAATATTAATTGCTCATGTGTAGGCCAAACCAATGTAATAATTATGATGCTACCTAAATTAACATAAAATTTCATTGCTATACCAATTAAACTATCAAAGGGTTACTTTATAGAACTATAAGAAATAATAACAAAATTCACTTAATGGAGCAAAAAATCAAGATTCCCAGGGAAAAAATAAAAAAATTATGGTAAGGAAACATGCATAAAAGTATCAGATCTCAAACTATAGGGAGAAAAAGTCATTGAAAATATTTGGCATTGGTTAGGGCAGCTAGGTGGTGCAGTGAATAGAGCAGACTTTCTTTGAGATGAACTATTTAAATTACAGAGATTTATTGTTCAGATCTGCTTATAATCATTGTTGCTTTCAACAATAATCTGCTCAGTTCTTCAAGGACAGCTGAATCTATTCATTAATTTTTTTTAAATTAAATCAATACAAAAGAATTTTTAAAAACTGAAATCTATAAAACAACAGAGTTAACTGACAGAATACTTCATCTTAACTCTGATGCAAGGCTGAAGGAGTCACATAGTAACAGTGTAAGTACATAATTTATTTGGCTGGTGAAACAGTGTAGGAGTAACTAAGGTGCCAAGATGGAGCTATGTAAATCTGCTTTACGAGCTTGGCCTAGGGCCACTTGGTGGAGAAGTTAATTACAGCATCTTCTTTAGAAGTGCTAACCCTAGCAACATAGAGCAAACATCTTCTTTGGTCATTTGTACTATACTTAACTCTTTTCATTTGGTTTGACCTGCATAGCATTCACTGAACAATTCTTATGCACGTGATTTCTGAGGAGGATATAAACTTTGCCTGAGTCCTCTTACCTCTCTAGCAATATCTTATATTACTCTCCCCACTGAACTCATACTTCAGCTAACTCCATGCACTCTATAGTCATGTTAAATAAGATAATTCTAGGTTCCTTTGACACATGCAGGAACTTGACCTTTGGTATTTTGGCAAACTCTCCTATGCCTTCACTCTCCAGCTATGCCTGTTGGCTTCCTACCTATGCATTATTATTTTTTTTTTATTGAGCTGAGTTTAAAAAAAATTATTCATTTTATTTTTAATTTATGGAATAAAACAAGCATTTCCATAACATAGTATAATTTAAAAGATGACTGCACATGAAACTGTAAATCTATTATGTACAATTTACTATTCCTTTTAAATATATAATAAAATAATCATGTAAATTTCTTTTTTTTCTCTCCCCTTCCCAGCCTAGAGATGACTGCCATTAGACACAAATACATATATACGTAAAATCATTCTATACATACTTCTACCTATACTTTAAAATCTAGTTCAATTGCCATCTCTTTCAAGAAGTCTTCCCTGATGTGTCTGATTGCTAACTATTTCGTCTCATCAGACATCACATAACATTTCATTTTGTAATTGGCTTATGCATTTATTGTGAAGTATTATTGCAGCTTCCCTCTCCTTCCCTCCATTCTCCTTCCTCTTTCCTCCCCTCTCCTTTCCTCTCCTTCTCTTGATCTTCCTGATTCCAGGCCCAGCACTCTATGCACTGCACTATCTACCTGCCCTCACTTGTCTCCATATTAATAATGCTTGTCATTTCTTTCATCATAGTAATATTCCATTACATTTATGTACTGCAATTTTTTAAACCATCCTCCAATCAATGGACATCAACTTTGTTTCCAATTCTTGGCTATCACACCAAAAAAAATGTTGCTATAAATATTTTCATATATTTGGAAACTTTGTTCCTATCAATGGCCTTCTAGAGGGAAAAGCTTGGAAGCAGAATCTTTAGGTCACAAGGTATAGCCATAATAGTCGCTTTATTTGCATAATTCCAATTTTATTTCCAAAATGATTATTAGATTCACAGCTTTACCAACAACGTCCTAGGGAACTTAACTTCTGCAAACTCCTCTAATATTGACTGTTCCCATTTTCTGTCATATTTGCCAACTTATAACATTTTAAGTGAAACTTCCCGTCTGTTTTGGCTTTGAATTTCTCTTATTTTTAAGCATTCTTTCACATAGTTGTTAATAGTTTGAAATTCTTTCTTTGAGAACTATTTGCTCCTAGCCTTTGACTTCCCTCATTTAATAGATTTTTTAAAAAAATTGAGACCTAAAGAGTCAAAGTGATTTGCCCAAGGTCATGGATGTAGAAGAGACAAAATTCAAACCCAGGTCCTCTCACTCCAAATCTCAACTAACAAATCCCATTCTGTAGGAGAAGACTCTTACAGAAGGCAGCACCTAGAAACAATCATGATATTTTTGTTTGGAATGAAGTCATATAAAGACAATTTGAGCTTTCTCCTGTAATCCAGTGTTAAGAAGACTAGAATCAAAGAGAGAACACTTTTTCCCTTTGAAATTTTGAGGGAGGTTAAGAGAATGATAAATATAGACAAGGGCGATGTTAACGACAGCAAAGCTTACACAACACAGGAAATAAAAAGTCAAAGAATCCAGATGCTGTTTAATATAATTATGTTCCTCAGACAGACTGGCATTCAAATAACCTCTTGGTTTTTGTTTCATGCCAAATGCTTGTGAGAGCAACATGCCACTGTACAGACAAGCACAAGAGCTAAGTTGGTTGACACCCGGTGGAGAAAGGTACATGATCGACCTGCTCCCAAACCTGCGCTCACATTGTGCTCTATAACTTTCCCAGAAAATACAAAAATGGATTTGGAATTGCATAGCTAATAATCATTACACCCAAGTTTCTGGGTCTTGATTTCCTCATCTGTTAAAAGAAAGGCTTGAAGTGGTTTGGAAAGAGCCCTGACTCTGTGGTCTGAGGATCCAGGTTCAGATCCGATGATTGCTACCACTGTGACCTTAGGCAGGTCTTATAATTCCCTCTGAGTCACAGTTTCCTCTTCAGTAAAATGAGTAAAGTTGGACCAGAGGGAGTCTGAATTATGCATTTAGGGTGCTGCAATCTCGAAAGTTTTCTCTGACTCAAAAATTCTATCAATTTATGTGATCTTAGAACACTGCCCTAACATTTTCATATTAAATTTAAGTTTTAATCTGTTGAACCGAAGTTTGTAGCAGCGCAAGGCTAAGAAGCTGATTTACTGATTCATGGTGATGCAACCTGAAGTAGTAGCTAGAATGCTGAACTTACAGTCAGAAAGATCTGAGTTCATGTCACCCACTATTTATTAGCTGTGTGCCAATAGGCAAGTCTCATAAACTTTCTTGACATTCAGCATCATCACCTATAAAATGATGATAGTTATACTTGTAAAATGTCTCCCCCTTCCATCCCCTAACTGGGGTTGTTGTGAGATTCAAATGAGATATAGAAAGTGCTTTGAAACTTTTAAAGTGCTATACAAATGTTTGTTATTTTTACCTGGGGAAAAAAAGTTACCTTAAAATTTAAAGAATGAAAGATAGCACTTTAGAAAAATTCCAAGAAAGGACCTTTGCAATATGGATGATGAAAACTGCAGGCCCAGAAACAGATTTTCTTCTAATTTAATTCCTTATTCATATGTTGGGAATGGAGTAACAGACCTATGGAGATTTTGTGACAGCAGGTGAATTTTCAAGACTTTGAGAACTGGATCAGAAAGTGTCAGATGATCAGTGTAAGAGTCTATAACAGTATTGCTACTTCATTGCCAAGAAATCAGTATGACTAAATTTGGACAAAAAAGTGATTTGAGGAAAATAAAAATATTCCACCTATATCATCTACATATGTCTATCTGTCTGTCTGTCTGTCTGTCTGTCTGTCTGTCTGTCTATCTATCTATCTATCTATCTATCCACCCATCTCTGTATCTGTCAATCTAAACACCCAGGATCAGAGGGACATTAAGGGTATAGTATAAAAGAATCCATCCTGACATCATGGCCCAAACATAGATCAAGAGGTCCTTCACAAAATATGACTTGTTTTGCTCCCCCCTAAGGGAACCCTAGAAACTATAGTATCTAACTTATTTGGTGCCCATCCAGCAGGCATCCAGGAATATCAGCTTAGGGCACTTCTTAAAAGGGCTACCTGCCCTCAGCTCCCCTGAAGAAACTCGAGTTGATGAGATATCAACTATAGAATGGATTTTATTTCTCACACAGAGAAGAGAATGGACTCAGTGGAATCTGTAGACAGTTAGGAAATTCTGTCCCATCATCCTAACAGGGATCTCTAATGTCCTTCCACGCTACACTGTGAAAGCTCTTCCACATAGGGAAAGGACTCAGGATCCCTATATATAGCCAAGGAACCATCCTTTCTGGTAACCCACCTCTTCCCCAGGGATTTCTACAGTCCTCCCAACTCAGCAGTGACAATTCCCTCACTTTTTATAGGGAAAGAATTTGAGGTTGCCAGAGAGTAATCCCCTGGCTCTACAAATTCCACAGGAATTACAGCAAAGGTATCTAACACAAGTCTCACTGATAGCACGAGGCCCACAACACCCTCAAGTGTGGCAAGAACCAATCAATCAACATTCACTGAACATCTACTATGTGCTAGGCACTGTGATAAGTGCTGGGGATAAAAAAAAAAGAGGCAAAAGACAGTCTTTGACTTCAAGGCCCTTGCAAGCTAATGGGGGAGACCACATGCAAACAAATATATACAAATCAAGCTGCATACGAGATAAATAGAAGATAATTAACAGATGGATGCCACTGGAATTATGAAGGATCAGGAAAGTCTTCTTGTGGAAGGTGGGATTTTAGTTGGGACCTAAAGGAATCCAGGGAGGTCAGTAGTTGGAGCAAAGGAGTGAGAGCATTCCAGGCACCAAGGACAGCCAGAAAGAATGACCAAAGTTGTGAGATAGACCCTCGAGAGATGGAGCGTCTTGCATAAACAAGAACACCCAGGAGGCCAGTGTCATTGGATTAAAACATAATGGAGAAATATTTGACAAATAACAACATAATAGATAATGTTAATGTGTAGTTTTCTAAGTCAATATGCTCTAGTGGGGATCCTTATGAACAGTATAGTGGTCCTGTTTCTATTTGAGTTTGATATCACTTCCTCACCAAGCCAGTGTAAGGTCTAGATGTTCTTCACACTGGGGCTCTCTCTGTGCCATGGTGAATCTTGGATCTATAGTTTCCCCCAGGTCAACTGTTTTATTATTGCTTCATCTTCTGCTACTATTGTCATCCACATGACACCCTATAGTGCCAATCTCACCTTGTCACTATCACTATTGCCCTGCTATCTGTTCTCTTCCTCTGGAAAGTGTTACAGCTCTTAAAAGAACTGTTAAAAAAAAAAAACAACAATGAGGTTGGCAAATCCAACATGCCCTGCATGCTACTGGGAAGAAACATCACTAGATTTCAGATCAAAAATGTATTACAGCTCTTTTAGAATGAGATTGCCAAATTCAACATGCCCTGAGTGCTACAGGGAGGAAATATCACTAGATTTTGGATCAAAAAATGTTATAACTCTTTTAGAATGAGATTGCAAATTCAACATGCCCTGTGAGGTGTGTGAATTTGGGATCAAAGGAACCCTTGGCTCAACTCTTAAATCTAATACTTGCTTCATATACAACCTTGGCAGCTAACTAGTAACTTGGCAGTGATGTACTGGGAGTCAGTAAGATCTGAGTATCAGATACTTACTAGCTGTCTCACCCAGAATAAGTCATTTAAAGTCTTTATGCCTCAATTTTCTCATCTATAAATTAAGATGAGTAGGAATAAATAACCCCCAAAGTCTCATCTAGCCCTGATCTATGATCCTATGTCTTAACTTCTTAAAGAACTTTGAATTCTCTTTTTTTGTATTAACATTTTTATTTAAAGTTTTGAGTTCCAAATTCTATCGCTTTCTCCCTCCCTCCCCTTTCTCCTTCCTGAGATGGTAAACAATCAGATATAGATTATGCACGTACAATTATGTAAAACATTTCCATATTAGTCATTTTGTACAGAAGACTATTAACATTTTTAAAAATGAAAGAAAGTGAATAATAGCAAGTTTCAGTCTGTATTCAAATAATATCAGTTCTTTCTTTGGAGGCAGATAGTATGCTTTATCATGAGTCCTTCAGGATTGTCTTGGATCATTGTATTGTTGAGAATAGTTAAGTCATTCACAGTTTTTCATTGAACAATGTTGCTATTGCTATGTACAATGTTCTCCTGGTTTTGTTCACTTTACAATGCATGGTTCATGTAAATCTTTCCAGGTTTTTCTGAAATCTTCCTGTTTATCATTTCTTATAGCACAATAATATGCCCTCAATCACATATCATAGCTCATTTAACCATTCCCCAATTGATAGACATCTCTTTGATTTCCAATTCTTAGCCACTACAAAAAGAGCTGCTATAAATATTTTTGTACAAATAGGTTCTTTTCCCTTTTTTGGATGTCTTTGGATGTAGGCCTAGCAGTGGGTACTGATGGACCAAAGTGTGCACAGTTTTATAGCTCTATGGGCATAGTTCCAAATTGTGCTCCAGATTGGTTGTAACATTAGCCAATTTTATAGGTATGAGGTGGTACCTCAGAGTAGTTTTAATTTGCATTTCTCTAATCAGTAGTGATTTAGAGCACTTTTTTATATGACTATAGATAGCTTTGATTTCTTTGTCTAAAGACTGCTTGTTCATATCCTTTCACTATTTATCAATTGGGGAATGACTTATATTTTTATAAATTTAACTTGGTTCTCTATGTATTTGAGAAATGAGGCATTTCTCAGAGATATTTGTTGCAAAAATTTTATCCCAATTTTATGCTCTCCTTCTAATTTTGGTTGCATTAGTTTTGTTTGTGCAAAAACTTTTTTAATTTATATAATCTAAATGATCTATTTTACATTTTGTAATGCTCTCTATATCTTTTTTGGTCCTAAATTCTTCCCTTATCCATAAATTTGACAGATAAACTATTCCATGCTCTCTTAATTTGCTTATGGCATCACACTTTATGTGTAAATCATGTACATGTTATTATTAGTTCCATTTTCTAAAATTGTTCAGTTGTTTTTCAGTCTTGTCTGACTCTTTGTGATCCCATTTGGGGGTTTCTTGGCAGAGCTACTGAAGTAGTTTGCCATTTCCTTCTCCAACTCATTTTACAGATGAGCAAACAGGCAAACAGGGTAAGTGACTTGCCCAGGGTCATATAGTTAGTAAGTTTCTGAGGCCAGATTTGAACCCAGGAGTAAGACTCATGCTAACTATATGCCCAGAGTCCTATCCAATGTACCACTTAGTTACTCCAAGTTCCATTTTACAGATGAGGAAAATTTGACTCCAAATCCAGTACTCATTCCACTGAACTATGCAGCCTCTCTAGTCACAGATTATAAATTTGGTAGCTCTACTGACTTTATTCAGGCCACTACTGAACTATTTATGAGGTATTATTTTGATGTGTTGAATATTGACCTTAAAGGATTGATAGCATTTGCTTAAGTGCCCAATTCAAAGACCTGGAGTAACTTAGACCAGTAAAAATCTGTTTCATCATTCTGTTACTGAGAAGGAAATGTTAAGTGCAGATGCTTGACAAATATTGCCATTGGCACTCAATCCAAAATTAATAAGCTTGCTTAAAAGGTTAATTTGTACAGGCATTCTTATAAAATTTTAAAAACAAATGTTATTAAATGATTGAAAAGTACCCAAATATCATTAAGTCTGGTTTTTAGTGAATAAAAACAATAATCTCTCACTACAGTCTTATGCTAAAATCTCATCTTGTTTTGGAAGTGAACCTGAATGTTTGATGCCAGGACATTGATTCCTATTAGGTTCTACCAAGCTGGAACAGACTGCAAGTCAATTGCCTGAAGTCTCCAGACTGGCTAAATTTGTAGAGACTTATTATCAAGGAGTGGCCACCATGTTAGAGTGTATACATTGTAGGACTTGTGGTTGAAAAGAACTGAGTTCAAATCCAGCTTTAGACACTTACCAGCTGTGTGACCATGGGCAAATCACTTCATTTCTCTGTACCTCAGTTTCCTCATTTGTAAAATGGGAATAATAATAGCATCTACCTCACAGTGTAATTGTGATCTTCAGATGAAATAACATAGGTAGAGTGTCTTACAAACCTTACAACATTATATAAATGCTAGTGCTAGCTACTATTATTATTAAATAGCTACTACTATTATTATTAAAGCCGGAAAAGGATTGTCATCTAGTGAAGGTAGTATACATGCCACTGAAATCATGAATCTTTTGAAGTGCATTGAAAATAATAATTTTAACTTACAATTTTACACTTTAGAGTAATAAAGTACCTTCTCATGCTTTAGCTCATTTTGTCTTTGGAACAACTTTGTGAGGCAGAGACTGCCAATGTTATTGCAGTGGATAGAGAGCTGGGTCTAGAGTCAGGAAAACCTAAGTTCAAATCTAGCCTCAGATCCTCATTAACTGAGTGACCCTGGGCAAATCACTTAATTTCTGTTAGTCTTAGTTCTCTTGTCTGTAAAATGGGGATAATATCACCTACCTTCCAGAGTTGTTGTGAGGATCAAATGAGATGATAATTATAAAGTACTTAGCACAATGCCTGGCACATAGTAAGTGCTATATAAATGGTAACTATTAATAATAATAATAATAAATTATTTATTCAATAAAATTGTTATTATTATGCACATTTACAGAGATTGTCTGAACATAAGAAAATGATGGAGAAAATGATAGTAATGCAGATTAAATTTGTGTGTCTATATACTTTTTTTTTTTGCAAGTCAGTTATTAAACATTTACCAGGCTACATCTGGCCACAGTGTCTCTGGAAGTCCATATATTAAGGCACGCTCAGAAATGGCTGGCAAGTGGAACCAGAATGGATGTACACAGACTGATTTTGTTCCCATAAAGGAAAATAAAATGTACATTTTGTTTCTTCTAAAAAAAAACTCCAAAGGGTGTTCTTCTGAAGGTTTTTCTAAGCCTAGGACTCTGATCTTCCTATCATAGCATCAAACATTCTTGGTTTGGTTTTGTTTTTTTTTTTGTTCCCTAATGCAGTCCCCCGGGGGATATTTCTCTTCGCATAGTAAGTACCCAAAATAATTAGGCTTTACTTTAAATGCCTGTGTTGGATTAATAAAAGAAAAAACAGTCATACAGTCACTGATAAATTTGGTACGTTATTTTTTTGCTTCTTTCAGACATTGTCGATTTCTGGCTGTGACTCATTTCTTTAAAATGAGAAAGGATGAGACTCCAAAGATAAATTTGAATACATCCCATACATTTCAAAGCTTTTTTAAGCTATAACTTGAAAATAATCTTGTAGAAAATCTAACACTGCAAATGTGAAATTGTAATTCCATTCTTTCATAGAAAAGGTCCATTTCTCCCACTCATTTTTCTTATCTTTACTGTCCCTGAACTCTAGGTGGCTTGTGTCTCTCTTTATTTGCTACCTTGTACTATTAGTTAAGTTTTCATGCCAAGTAGATTATAAGCTCCTTGAAGACAGGAACTATGTAGTGAGTTGTAAAAGGAGTTTTGTACCTTTTTGAGCTTAACTCCATAATGGTCATTTGGTGATTATTAAATTAACCATCCTCAAATTTTATGTTAGCATTTAAGATGGATTCTGAATTTTGAATGTTTTATGGAGTTAACATATTTCCTCTTGCTGGTTTCAAATATTAGATCCTATGCTTGTGGTGTTTGTTATTTGTAGCAACCTCTCTATACCACTCCCCCTGTACTAATATTAATGGCTTGGAATCCCTAAAGGGTAATTGCAACTATTCCCAATCAAGTTGTTAGGGGTAAACTTATGGGGCTGCCTTTGTGGTGCGGTTGTTCCTAAGCCCCTACTGGTGTGCTTGCATTAGTAGTCAGTAGCTTCAATTAGCTTTTAGGAAAGGTATTTACTAAGGTGATGTAGTAATAACAGTTGGTAAAAATCATTCCCCTTAGATCCTGGGGCACAGTCTCCCATAAATATACATAATATCCATGGACAGTGTGTACAATGGTAGTGAGGTATATGTGTAGAGAACATGTGGCTCCCAATTCCAAGAAGTTGTTTTCTACCTTTGCAGAGTTCTTATGGAATTCCCTTTAGATATAGCTATTTGGTCTGGGATCCCAGAATATGGCTTTCTCTTGAGTCCATAGCTGATACTTCTCTCTACCACTATGAGTCACACTTCCCGAAGCTGCCTCCATCCTCCTCTATTCCCCCCCCCCATGGGCTTTATAAATCCATTGCGGGTGCGTCTACCCCCATAGACTACTACCACTTTAGGAAGCACCATTACTGCAACCATTCAGTTCAGATTGTCAGGGGGAACTCCCATATGTAATCTGTTGCCAAGTCTTGTCATTTCTACTTTCACAGCCTCTCTTATATATGTCTCCTTCTTTCTATTCACACAGCTGCTTCCCTGCTGCAGGCCCTCACCTCTTCACACCTGGTCTATTGCAACAACCTTCTGGTTGGTCTCCATGCTTTTCCAACCTTCATTCAGCTTCCAAAGTGATTTTTCTACAGTATATGTCTCCCGTGTCACCTCCCTACTTGACAAACTCCAGTGAATCTCTATCACCTACAAGTTCAAAGATAAAAACCTATGTTTGCTTTTTAAAGCCTTTCATAATCTACTCCTTCCCACTGAAATAATCAGATTGATTCTGTATCACCTTTTAATTAATCCTATTTACAGCTAATTGATTTTGTCCTGTAACTACCTCAGTCATGGTTCTTTGTTTCTGAACTCAGTTTAGAAATTCAGTAGGCTTGTAATGAGTTAAATTTAGAAATACAGTTCTCTTGCTAATTACTGTTCTAGTCTTGCCTCAAGGAATTCTGCTATCCTTGGGGGATACAGGTGCACACCCAGGAGTCTGTTCTAGTATCTTTATACGCTAACAAGCTATCCTTCAAGGATATCTGGTTTGCTATCCAAAGAAGGAAAAATACTGCAAAGGAAGGAAGGTCCCTTCCCTCAATGAGTTCACTGTTCAATGAGGGACACAATATGTGAATAATTTTGCATAGACAAGATAAAATTAGGGTAAATTGGACAGAATCTCAGAGAGAAGGCAGTAGCATTAAGAGGGAATGGGAAAGTCTCTTACAAGGTGGGATTTTAGCTGAGACCTGAGGTAAGCTACGTAAGCCAGGAGATGGAAATGAGGAGTAATAATATTGCAGGCATTGGGGATAGCTAGGGAAAATGCGTAGGAGATGGGGTATCATGTACAGGAAACAGCAAAGAATCTAATGTCACGCACTGGTAGATTAAGGTGTAAGAAGGTTGGAAAAGTACTGTCACAGTTTAAATTAAGGTAAACTGAGGCACAAAATTCCAAACACGATCAATTTATTAGAAAAGTTCATATTTACCAATAAATGTGATCACAGATGCTCAGCAAAGCAAAGACCATGAATGAGGGTGACAGCTCTCTTTTATAGCATTGGGGAGTACAAAACAAAGAACAGGACTTTGTAGGTGGGGAGCAAGTTATGACTGGTTAAAAGAACTAAACATCATGAATTACAAAATCAATATAATCGGTTACAGAGCTGAGGCGTGGGGGACAGTATGATTGGTTGGAAATTGGGAATGAGAGTTTCTCAACAACACCCTTCTTTACTTCTGTGACTAAGAAATATTCATCCTTTGAGTCCACCTGTTACAATTGTCTTTAAAGAAATTTCAGTCCCTTCCTTTTTCTATGGAAATGAGTAAGCAAGAGGAAACTGTTAAGTGAAGACAGGAGGAGGTAAGAAAGGTGAAAACTTCAAGTCATTAAAGCTAATTCTATGTCCATTATTTCCTTCGTATATATCCTTAAAGAGAAGTCAATATAGGGAGGGGGTGGAAAGGAAGAGCTGACTTCAGGCCATGCGTGACTGGGGGCCTAATACTATCTGTCAGAGGTTTGCTTTCCATATTTCCAGAGGAAATATGTATTTTCAGGGGAATGTTTGAAAACAAATGCATTTAACTTCCTTGAGAAATGGGAAAAGGGGTAAGGTGAGGTGGGGAGGTTTTAGACTTGTGATTGCATTAGTGTGGGAGAACTTGTGATGTTCAATCTTCCTCCTCCAACCTTGGAGGGTTCAGTGGGACACTGTGAGTTGAAGTGACTTGTCTTGGTTGTGGTCACACATCTTGTAAGAGCCAGAGGCAAAACTTGAACCCGGGGCTTCCTGGCACCAAGGCCAGCTCTTTATCCACTGTCCAATGGTGCCCCATTTCCCTTCTTGGAAATCCACCAATGTAGACATGTGAGATAGATAGATAGATAGATAGATAGATAGATAGATAGATAGGCAAATAGAGAGATAGATAGATCAGATAGACAGATGGGATGAGATAGACAGATAGATAGGCAAATAGAGGGATGGATAGATAGATAGACAAATAGCAGATAGATAGTAGGTAGGTAGTAGATAAGCAAATAGCAGATAGGCAGACAGATATCTGCACACATACATACAAATATACACATGTATGCGTATATATATATATATATGTACACATACATACATGTATTGTTTTTGGCCTGTAAATCTGTCAGTCAACATTTTACATAAAATAGGACTTAGCCCAAAAAATAGTAGCCAATTACTCATTAAATTTAGCTTATATAGAGAGCCAAAATTAATTCTTATAATTTATCTTCCCAAATCCAGCCAGAAATACATGGAAAATATGTTCCCATTCATAATTTTGCACAGAGAAGCCATTAGCTCCTAAGAGAAGCACCTTAATTCCATTTGGTCATTTTGCCCTTTGTCTTGGACAATAATAATTTCCATTTACATTGTAACATTACATTCAAGATATTAATTTTTATATATTGACTTAGTGTTTGTTAGTCTCAAAGGACTTTCTAAGTGATCCTATCCCAAGCATGAGCTTGGATATAGTACCCCCAAAATTGGAGAACTGAAGCAATTATCCAAACAAAATACTTTCATCTAAAACACCTAGATAATTTTAAAGGAAATAATTTTGCTTGAATAGGATAATTGCCTTCATTCTACATTTCACTTTCGCGAATATACATTTGGTCTAAAAACACCTTTGAATTTCTATTTGAATTTCAAAGATCTCTATGAAAAAGGTTTTTGTTTTTGTGTTTTAAATACAGGGATGACACTGTCCAAAAGTCATCCTAGATTTCTATAAACTCTAGGCTTGAGACATAAAATATCTAGGAAAAATCCGTTGGTTATAAGTTTTTGTTAGACTTGATATTTTTTTTCTTTTTAAAAAATTCTGAACTATAATAAATTGGACCTTTTCGTACTGCGAATCTCTATTGTATATAGCTTGCTTTTCTTTTTAACAGATTTGCTATCTTCTCACCCCCATTAAAAGCCTACTCAATCCTTCATCTTGGTGGAGGACTAATCCTGGGTTCTTGATGGCTGGGCTAGTGGAGTTTAAGTTCTGGCAAGTTCTTCCAAACTGGAAAGGCTTCAAGTGATAAACTCCATGTTGTCACATTTCTTACACTTCTCGGTTGTTTTTTTTTTTTACTTCTAACTCTCACTTGTTCATTTTCTTTGGGAAAGGTAGGAGGAGTAAGTTCCTAAAGGATAATTATATCACAATGAATGATAGAATTAGTTAAATGAGCCATTTTTATTGCCCAAGGACCAACTCAACTATGTTTGGAGATTGGTCCATCACCAGGCTAGCCACAAAGTGATGATTTTGTGGTCTGGAACAACTATCAAAGACCTAAACTATCAAAGGATTGCCATCTAAGTCAGTGAATGGAGTACCCACACCAAAAAATTACAGAACCTTGAATATAATGTTCAACTCAGCCTATCGACTTCCCTTATTTCCTTTAAGTTCCAACTAAAATCCCATCTTTTACAAGAAGCCTTTCCCACCTGCTGTTAATTCTAGTGCCTTCCCTCTGTTAATTATTTCATATCTATCCTATATGTTGCTTTCTTTGTACATATTTGCTTGCACATTGTTTCTTCCATTAGATTATAAGCTCCTTGAGGGTATGGACTATCTTTTGCCTCTCTTTGTATTTCCAATGCTTGGCACATAGTAGGCACATAATAAATGTTTATTGATTGATATAGTGTAATATATTTCCAGGGAGGTTGGGAGGGTAGGTAATGGAAGACTTGTTTTAAATTATTTTTTTAGTTATCTGATCTTTTAAGACCTAAGTTTATTAGATAGGTTTGTCACTTATCCTTAAAATCATCCAAAGCAAGATTTAATTGGATTTCCAATTGCTTATTAATAACTTCATGATCATGATCATTATTCATATGTTTACCTAGACCTGTGATTTCATCACTTTAGGGAACTCAGTGGGAAAGTACCTTTATGTTGCAGGTTAACACCTTCATAGAGAGCTGCCCAGAGGATTAAGAAGGGAAGTGACTTGCTCAGGGTCATTCAGCCAGTATGGGTCAGAGGTGGGACCTGAACTCAAGTCTACCTTATTCTGAGGCCTATCCCCTATTTCATATTCCCTCTCATTAATACTATATTTTATTAACATTATATATATACATATATTCCTTCTTTCCTGCTTCCCTCCCTTCCTCCTTCCTTCTTGCTTCCTTTTCTCCTTTTTTTTGCTTCCTTCCCTTCCTCCTCCCTTCCTGCTTCTCTCCCTTCCTCCTTCCTTGTTTCCCTCCCTTTCTCCTTCCCTCTTGCTTCCATTTCTTCCTTCTTCCTTCCCCCCTCTCTACCTCCTTTCTTTCTTTCCTTCTTTCCTTCCTTCCTTTGTTCTGATTAGCCAAACCTCTAAATCATTCAATAAGCACATAAAGTAACCATTAAGGCTGAACTGGGACCTTCAGGGACTATCTCATGAAGTGTGCATGGTGCCACATATGCTCAGGATTCTTCCATCTCTTCAGTCTGCTATCCACTCCTCTATGCTCAGAACAAGAAACCCAAAGCAGAAGAGGCAGCTACGGACTTGAGTCCAATCTCCGACTTGCCTAGGCAGGCACATGCACTCACTGTCATGTGCCTGTGGCCACCATACCTTCTGGGGAGGAGTAAAGAGAGATGCTCCCCTCCCCCAAATCCAAGTGAGAGATGACAGAGACCTGACATGTTCAGAAGAGAAAAGCATTGCCTCTTCCTTTTAAAGACTGTTGAATGGTGGCTTCTCTTGGCTTAATCACCGAGCATCTTTTGCATAGCTCCCAACCCCTCCCCCATTAAGGGCATAAGAGACGAACCAAAAGCTTCTGGCTATAGAGGTTTTTGAAGTAGAAGCCAGACCACATGTATTACTGAGAGTAAGTTAGGGAGCAAACTCATTCCTAAGTATATTCTGTGGTGGCTTCTGCAGGTCATACATAGTCCAGCAGATTCATGGGGCTTCCCTTATAACTGCCTTTACCTTCACATGAAAAATCCCTGAAAAGCAAACTAATGGGAAGGAAATCACACAATCTTCCTGTTTCTTCCCTACATTAATCAATAAATAAGCATTTATTAAGTACCTATTGTGTGCCAGGAATAAGAGAAAAGCAAAGAAGTGATGCTTCTGAATCTTTTCCGCCTGCTCAGAAGTAAAGTTCTCTTATCCAATAACTAGTTCATGTTTTAAAAACCAGCTCAAACCTTATAGTTCTAACCTTATTAATAAAAGAGCTATATGGGAAACATCAAATTAAGGGCTTATAGTTCATACTGTTTACCTTTTTATCTAAACTCTGTGCCTGACATAAACATTGTTAATAACAAACAAAGGATTATTGATACCTTGATACATGTAAGGCATTCGAATACAAACCAAATATTTCAAAATATCACAAAAAGCAGAACTTTTAAACCCTTCCAAATTACATATATGTTTATTTGATCTTGTTATTTTCTCAAAAATTTTACTCAGTTGTTTACAATTTTTTATTATAACTATTATTTTAGAACTCCAAATCTAAGTACCATATAATTTAAATTAATTCTAATTTAATTCAATCAATGCTGTCCTAAGGAGGAGCAGAGACAGATAAGGATCTAATCCTCACATAGAAACTAGGTTACAGAACATTTTTTTTTTAATGAGGAGATAGCCTATGATACACAAATTAATTTACATAAAAGTTACCAAGTTAACTTTAATTGTAACAAAACACTTAGGATGACGCTTAAGTAATCAATTTCAAAACACTGCATGTCAGATTAAGTAGTTTATAATAAAACATGTTTGTACCGTAGGACATGTTCCACAAACTTGTTTTTCCACGTTACATAATAAACTCAAATTAAATTGACTTTTCCATTGATGTAACACAAAATATTCCATAATTTACTCTGCTCTAAGAAAATTGATTGAATTAAAATTCTTTTCTTCAAAACAAAACTGAAGATGCTTCAGATTTAGTTTTAATAATTAATAGACTAAGAGGTTGCTGCCGTAAACGATTACATCAATATCCAATTATTCTTACATCATTTTAAAAACATTTGAGGACATTATTTTATACACAAAGATGTGTGTATATGTGTATAATGTATGTATGTATGTAGGTATATATGTATGTATGTGTGTATATATATATGTATATACATATACTAGTAACAGACAGATGACAAGGCCAGATACTCATCTACTTTATTGTTTTAGAATATAGAAAGGACTAAAATTCTAGGCTGAAGAACTCAAATTTTATACCTGCATCTCAGTAGAGTAACTCAGATGCAGTTCAGCATTAACCTAAGAGATAAAGATCTACTATTGTGTTCATATTGATCACATGACATGATTATAGAAATTTGCCACAAAAAAAGAGGGACAAAACTACACAATAAGGGAACATTGCTTCCTTAACTTTATGTCAATTCTAGGCAAAAGTGATATAGATAGCCAATTGCATTGAGCCAGGCTTAGAGTCAGGTGGGATATTTTCTATTCAAGAAATGTCTTAATGGGGAAATTGAGTCAAGAGAGTCCTACCTCACCTCATACCAAGAGTCGTTCTTCTCTTTTCTCATGAGAAGTCCGTCTACAATTCATGGATGTAAAACCCCATAGGGTTACTGGCATCAAGGATAATGTCTTAACAGCATTCCTTGAGCATCATACCTGAAGTCAGACTCAGAATAATATCAATTAACAGTCTCTTAAGGTCTTAAATAGCAAGTTCTAATAATTAAAATTTTGTGTAAATTCACTTTAAAGGACCATGTATGCTAGATAAGAAGTATTGACCATAATTTCACATTGGCAGATTCATCATGGAAAATACTCATGCTAAGTAGATGCTTTTTTTTTTTCCATCCCTGAGATCAACATTTTCTTTAGTATTTTTTTGGGTCTCCTTTAACAAGCTGTTGACTTGTTTTTCATGATTTTCTTGCATCATTCTCATTTATCTTCCCAGTTTTTCCTCTGCTTCTCTTACTTGCTTCTCAAAATCCTTTTTTAAGCTCTTCCATGGCCTGGGACTGATTCACATTTTTCTTGGAGGCTTTGGATGTAGGAGCTTTGACTTTGTTGTCTTCTTCTGGTTGTATATTTTGATCTTCTTTGTCACCAAAGAAAATTTCTATGGTCTGACTTTTTTTGCACAGTTTGTTCATATTCCCAGCCAATTACTTGAGTTTTAAATTCTTTGTTAAGGCAGGAGTCTGCTTCCAGTGTGGAGAATGTACTGTCCCAAGCTAAAGGGGTTTTGTGCAGCTGTTTTCAGAAATACTTCTAGGGACCTGTAAATTTTCAGTTCTTCCAAGCTGATAAGATGAAGGGCAAGGTGTTTACTCCTTTCCCAGACTCTACTCTTGTCTATGAGTGACCACAAGCACTCTTTTCTGCCTTGAAACTGTTAGGAGGATTCACTCTCCACTGCTACTACAAACTCCACTGTGCCAGCTCTTCTCCTTGCCCCAGGACTACCACCCAGAACTGTGACCCAGATCCAAGCATGGGCAAAGCAAGACAATCCCCTAGGCACTAGTAAAGAGATCCTTGCAATCCCCCTCTGATCAGCCACTTGTGTGTGTTTGAATCTTAAGTGTTGTTTTGCTCCTTACCCATTGAAGAGGAGCTTATTTGAGAAAACAACTTGAAAATGCTTTGTTATTTCTGTGAATAATATATCAATACTAAATTGTTATTATTATAAACCAATCTGTTAAAGTTTCGTAATTACTAAGGGCCTTTTAATGGATTTTTGATGCTTCTATCTTTTAAGGAATTGTAACAAATTGTGGAAAAAAATATAGTGTGATAAGTAAATTAATGGGAAAAAGGTTTAATTTAAACTTGAGTTTAAATCAACTATACAGCTATCATTGTAAGGTTTTAATAGGTTATTGGGTTTGTTTAACAACAAATATGTGCTAAAATTATAAAATAAATATTCAGTGGAATAAATACAGTGTGAAATGTAGTTAAACAAGAAAAGGAAAGTTGTGTAGTCTGAGTAATTGGTTTGGAAGATTCGGAAAGAGAAATAATAAAGGCTTGAGGGAAAAGTGAAAGGCATAAGAAGGTTTGGGTTTTTGAACCTGTAAGAGAGATATATAAAAATGAACAGATGATTTAAGCATGTTGAGAACGTTTGTGAACACACATTATCTTTTTATAAAAAATGAATAGGAATTTCATAGAATTCACATAGTTATAACAAAATTTCAAATTTCAAAGTACACACCAATATAAAAGGTTACATTTACATCTATCAGTACTCAACTTTAGTTTGTATGATTTTCTAAATATTTAACTAGGTATTCCAATCAAACCCAATTACCTTTTTGGTTACCTCCTAATACACACAAAACTTTTCCATTGTTCATGAGGCAGAAAGGTTAAATGCCAAGCCAGCTTCAACAAGCCAGCCTTGAAACTTTCACTGACACAGCCCCCAAACTGCCTCTCTATAATCAGTAACATGACTTTCTTTTCTGGATGTTAAACAATAAGTCATTCATTCCAGGGTTGGAAAGGGGGTTGGAAAGAAGAAAGGGAGAAAATGCTCCTAATTCCCTTAAAATAAATTCTATAGGGGCAGCTAGGTGGCACAGTAGGTAATACTCTGGCCTTGAAGTCAGGAGGACCTGAGTCCAAATCTGGCCTGAGACACTTGACACATTACTAGCTGTGTGACCATAGTCACTTAACCCCAATTGCCTCACCAAAGAGCAAAAATTAAATAAATAAATAAAAATAAATAAATTCTATAGAATATTAACCCAATTACTTGCTCACATTCATTTTCAACATTTACAAAAGCATTTAAACCACAATATAGGGATTCACAGTACAGAATGTACATTTTAATGCCAAATTCATTTTCTAATTAGTTTACAACGTAAAAACATTATATAGTGAGAGCAAAAAGATTCCTTTCCTCCTGATCTGCCCTTCCCCCCACATTTCCTGGACCTGATCACAGCTTTAGTTAACAAGACAGAGAGGTAGCTTTACCAACAAAGGTTTTCCTTCTAAACTCTTTGCACACAATTACAACCTTTGATGGACACATAAACACACATAAAATACAAACAAACCAACAACTGTGAGAGAGTGACCCCAATACTAAAGGTTACTCCCAAATAGCCTTTGATTCATTGCGTTTTTCCTCCTTTGCCTCTCTCCTGATACTAGAGACCAGGATCTCAGAGCTGGGATCAGTGTGCCCAGGTTGGCCAATAGTAAACCAAGATCTTAAAACTGAGATCAGAAATGAGGATCTGGAGAGAGACTAAACCAGACAGATTTTTTTTTTTTTTTACACCTCATAAAGAGGGTCTCCAGAGGGGCCTAAGGTAGTCTCAAACAAGAAAGGCAGATAAGGATTTCACCAAAGGTGGAGTCCAGGGATCAGGGCAGGGACAATTTTACTCACCAACCAACAGATGGAGGGGGCTTGGGTCAGTCACCCAAAGTCAGTACCGGACACCCTTGTCTGAATGTGGATTTGTGGGAAAAGTTCCTCAGGCTATCCCACTTCTGACACCAGAACTGTTAAAGAAAAAACTCTTGTGAATTGTTAAAGGGAAGAAACCCAAGGCCCAAAAAGGGGAACCTGAAATGAACCAGAGTACAATCACAATTTACACAAATTACAAATGCATTTTATTGCCTGAGAATAAGCTTGCAAGCTGAAACAATGTCTGTGTTATGACTTGTTCAACGCCCCAGTTGGAAAGGGTAAGGTATTTATACTTTTCAAACAAAGGAAGAGAGGGAATTGGGAGAGAAAGGTGGGAAATAGTCCCCATTCCCAAGGAAGGGGAAATTCAGGAGGGGGAGTAAGGAATTCCAGGTGTCAGATATGTGTCTCTTTGATACACAAATCACCCTGACAGTTCAAGACTTGAGCACAAACAATAAGATAAGGGGATATAAAACAGGAAGTCTTTGCAGATAAGGACGTCTCTTGAAGGTCCATAAATTACCAAATGGCTCAGGGTCTGCTTCACAGCTGGTATGAGCTCAATTGGCTTCAGAGTTGCTGATTTTCTGCACATCTAGCTAGGTTTGCTCTTGATCACCACAAAGGGTTGTTGGTATGTCAAGCCAATACAACCAGTCCTCATACAGTTCTTCTGGTTACCTGGATAATTGAGAGGAGGGAAGTTCAAGCAAATCAAGGTATCCATTTTCACATTTTCAAATATGAGCACTGTCTTCTAAAGAATGAATATTTCCTTTACTTGGGAAAAGCTTAATGTATGAAAAGGAGATCTATTTTTATAATGGACCATATTCTTATATTGCTGCATTCTTAAGGACATTACCATTAGTCAATTGGAGTATCCCAAGGCCTTAACCAAATAATTTTTGGACTTCTCATTTCATTGATCAGAATACATGCTTGCAGATCTATTTTCCCGCAGACCGCCAACTAAGACAGCCTGTGTTACTGTTTGCCAGCATGAAGCTGGTTTCACAAATTTTTCAGCAGCTGGCATGTTAATGAGCCAGTTTTTATGGAAATTAGCTCTATTTCTAATCTTTTCCGCCTTGATATAGAAAAATAAAAAGAGACATGGATTTTTTAAATCTGTCAAAATAAACGTCCTAATCCACATGTCTGAACATACCACCCTACTGCTCAAAAAACTTCAGTAGCTCCCTATTTTCCACAGAAGATATAAACTGTGTCAGGAGGTGTGAATGAGGTGTTAAGGAGTTTTCCTACAACTTGATAAGGAGGTCAGTCAATGAAGAGTCAGTACTAAGTGAATCCTTACCTCAGAGCCATCTCTGTTCCCAACCACCAGACTTCCACAGGCTAGGTTTCTTCCATTTAAAATCTCAGTCTCTCCTGGGAGTGCCAAAGAAAGGCATTGCTCAGTGTCTTTTGGGGTTTCTTAACTCTTTAAGTTGCAAAAAAGACCATTCAAAAATTTAATCATTTTACCCTGTGCAAATAAGCCTTTCAAAAGTCCTTATAAATTGCAAAATGAATCAATTAGTCTGAAAGGGGTATGGGCCCAAACCCTTTCATCAGTGTAAAGCAGTTATTAACCTGGTGTCCATTAATTTAAAAAAAAAAGGATAAATAGATTTCAATCTAATTGGTTTCCTTTGCAATCTTATGTATTTGATTTTATGCATCTAGAAACATTATTTTGAGAAAGGGTCCACAAAAAAAGGCTAACCCCAGCTTTAGAGAAAACATCAAAGAATTTATAGCTATATCTATATTATTATGTAATATGTAATACATGTTGTTACATATAAATTATATGTAATTTATAATAAAATATAAATAATTTACTATATAATATAAAAAATAAATAATTTATGATAAAACACAAATATTATTATGTATTATATTATTGTATTATATGTATGTGTGTATAGAGAGAAATTGATGTTTTCTATTATATTAATAACCAAATATTAATATCAGGATCCAGGGTCTTTTCTCTTTTTACTTTGTCATTCAAAGCTCAGCCCCTGTGGGTCAGTCTCTGAAGAATACTTCTGATAGTTAAAATTGCCCAGCAATCCTCCAGATAGCTCCCAAGAGAATCTAATCTAGGTGAATTCAAGCCCGAAAGCATTAGACCATTGTTCAACTTGAGTGGTCTAGGTGGAGATGGACTTTTTTGTCCAGAGTGTTGGAAGCTGCTGAGTCTCTCAGAGGTAGGGGCTGAGGGTTTTTAGCCCATCCCCTCATTAGAAAAAGTCCACCCACTCACTAGTTGTTAATCAATCATAGTTGATTTTCATCTGTCAAGTGCAATCCCTTTTCCAAAGGTATTTAAGCCTTCAGTGATCTCCATGGTTTTGTCTTTGGTTACTGAGAGGCCTCTGACCATCAATTTATTATTTGCTAGTCTAAGTAATAAATTGATCATTAATTACTCAGAAACTCTGTCTCTTGGACTTTTCATTCATCTCAATATGTATGTATATATGTACATGTGTATATATGTATATACATACACATGTGTGTACATGGATAGATTATCTATCTATCTAGCATTAGTGACTCTATTTTGCTTTTATCTACCACTTTGTGATGCTAAGTTTCAACTGCATGTAAGTTACCTGATTTTACAGAAGTCACAAGATTACTCCCCAAAGGTCACCTGAATTAAGGAATGTCACAAAACTACCCCCTCTCCCTCTCACCTGTCACCTGACTCCCTTACTCCCACTGCCACTACACCAATGAGAAACCAGGTTTCATCATCTCTATATTCCTGTTTTACTGCCTCAAAATTGTATATTAAACTATGAGAAACCAAGCTTCTTGGTCCTTGGCTACCAAGAGCCTTAGTCCAGGTTTGTTTTACAAATGTATACATTGCACAATGAATCTTTGGTCTGGATGAAACTCAGTTTCTTTTTATTTCCACTTTAACATGCCCAATAGAATTACACTAATGGACCAGCGGATGGCTCTAAGGCAGAAGTGTCAAACTCATGTCAAACTAATGCCAGGTGAACCAGATTAAAAGGAAATTGGGAAATATCTAACAAAATAAATAAAAATGCAATAGATGGTGTTAATTTGTCATTTTCTAAGTCAACATTCTGCCCACAGGAATCTCTTTCTATTTAAGTTTGACACTACTGTTCTAAGGCAGGAGTTGTTAAATTTTATTGTGTCATCAGTCCTTCAGCAATATGGTGAAACAAAGAGAATCCTCAAAATGTTTTTAAATGCATAAAATAAAATATGTAGGACAAAGGAAACTGATTATTTTGAAATATAGTTATCAAAAAAATTTTTTTAAATTGAAAAACCCCAAGTTAAGAACCCCTGATAATAAGGAAACATAACAAACTGTTGAATTCTTTAAACTTTATCCTCTTAGCTTGTAGGATAGTTAGTTATTAGTACTTTTAGACCTAAATTTGTGTCCCAGGATTAGGTACACAAAAATGAAATGAGCAGAACCAGGAGAACATTGTACACAGTAACAGTAATATTGTATGATGATCGACTGTAAATGACTTAGCTATTCTCAGCAATACAATGATGTGCAGCTACAGTGGTCTCTTCAGATGATTCCTCTTTTTCTTCCTTTTTGAAGTTATTGTTGCTGTTTAATTCAATTGATTTTTATTAAGTGTCTCCTATGTGCCAGGCACTGTGCTAAGCACTGGGGATGCAAATAAGAAAAAAGAAAAAAAAAAATATAGTCCTTGTCCTCAAAGATCTTACAATTAAAAAAAAAAGTAGTTGTTGTTGTTGTTGTTGGAGGTGGTGGTGGTGGTGGTGGTCTGTGTGTGTGTTTGTGTGTGTGTGTGTGTGTGTGTATGCCTGTGTGTGTGTGTGTGTACCATCAGAATGTCGTTATTGAGAGTCTGCTACCTCCTAGACTGATTTTTCCCTGTAGACTTATAGTTTGTGAAATCCTATTTATCTTTCCTCTGAACCCCTTGAAATCTGCCCTTTTACAAAATCTAGAATATGTGTCAATCAAACACAGAAATTACTGTCTGTCCCATAGGGATTGGGGTACTGAGCCTAGTCCTTTCTCTTCTAAGGGGTCTTTCTGCTTTCAACCTAGGCATATCGTTCAATTATGTTTAGTTCTGGGGGAGAGTTTTTAATGAGAGGGGAGATAGACTTCCTTTTTTTCCTCCTCACATTCTTCAGCAGGTTAAGTCCCCAGCTTTATACTCTGAGGACAAATTATTTAAAGCCTAGCTCCAAATAATTAGCTTTTTAAAGCTCACATCTAGGGTTCCTAATCAGGCAGAGTGAAAACAGATCTCCATTGCACAAATAAGTCAGACATTTATTTCCCACACACAAAAAGAATGCTAAAGTTATACAAGCACTCATTCGACAAAAGCAAATTTAAGATAGGATTCCTTAACTTAACTTATAACTACTTTTATCTATTAGGAGGTCCATACTTAAACTTTACCAGCTGATTAGGCATTTTAGATTTTATCTTGTCTCTGTCTTATCCAAACAAACTGCTTGTTTACTGGTAAAACAGTAGGGTTCTGGTCAAATCTTCTTGTGAGAGGTTGTCCTCTCAGATGTGGAAGCTTTGCTTGCTGCCAGCTCAATTGGACAGAGGACCTCTGAGGATGGTCATTTCAAGCCTGGGGATGTTCAGTCACCTCAGAAAAAAAAAAACACACAAAGCAGAAATGGCAGGGACAGAGATGCAGCCACAAGCTCTCCTTGTTCGCCATGCTCTGCAGCCCCTCTCCCCTCCCCTACCTCACAGGGAGTCTAGAAACAAAGTATATTACTTTCCACATGGGAGAATCAAAGCAAAGCTTGCTAGTCTGGAAGTTATTTCTCCTTTTAAAAGGCTGTTTCTTCATTACTTCAAAGTACCAGTGTCCTTATCTGTCAAGAAGCACCTTCTTCTCCTCCTCCTCCTTCTTCTTCTTTCCTCTTCTTCATTTTATTCATAATAACTTACACTGTTGTTTTTATTTATTTAGTACATAATTATATGAAATGATATTAATTATGGCTAGCATTTGTATAGTACTTTAAGGTTTTCAAAGGGCTTTACATATGTTATCTCATTTGATCCTTACAATAACCCTGTGAGGAAGGTGCTAGTACTATCTTCATTTTACAGATGAGGAAACTGGGGCTGAGAGTTTAAGTGACTTGTCCAGAGTCACACAGCTAAGTAAAGTACAAGGAAGAATTTGAACTCCAGTTTTCCTGACTAAAAGTTCATCTTCTTGAACTCACCTTCACCCATATGTTGAATCCTTATGTCCCTGGAGTCCCAGGAAGCTTCCAGGTGATCTATGGGTACTTGCTCACTGAGATGACCCATAAAGTCCAATTCAACCTCTGCTACAGTACATCAGATTAGGTAGGAATTTCTTTTCTTTTTTCTATCAGAGACTCCAAAATAGAGTGTTCATTTCCCACTCCAGCAAGCAGTAACTTTTCTCTTGGTGTGAATCTAACCCAGGACCAAAATCTCTCCTATAGATTCCTCCATCTTTTGAAAGAAATCATTAAGGCAAGACATTATAAGCACTCTGCTTTTGGCAGAGAGAGATAGACAGAGACACAGAGAGACAGAGAAAAAGAAAGTGCCAGAGAAAATTCCAAAATTACCAGATCAAAGAGAAAATACTGCTAACAGTCAGAAAGAAACAATTTAAATATCACAGAACCACAGTCTGGATTACACAGGACCTTACAGCTTCTACATTAAAAGACCATAAGGTTTGGAATATGATATTCTGTAAGGCAAAGGAGTTTAGATTACAACCAAGGATCAACTACCCAGAGAAAATGAGCATGATCTTTCAGGGGAGGAGATGCATATTCAATCAAATAAGGGACTTCCAAGCCTTCCTGATAAAAAGACCAGAGCTCAACAGAAATTTTGATCTTCACATACAAAACTCAAGGGAGACATAAAAAGGTAAACAGGACAAAAAGATACAACATGTTGTTAATAAGGGCAAACTGTTTACATACCTACAAGGGAAGATGACACTTGTGTCTCTTGAGAACTGTACTGTTACCCCACCATGTTCAAGGGGTATCCATAAAGGGGGTGGATATAAGTTGACTTTGATGTAATGATAAAAAAAATCTAATCAAGTGAGTTAAATGGGTCCGAGTAAGTGGATTAATCTAATCTAACTAAGTAAATGTACTGAGAGAAAAGGAAAGGAGGAGGCAGACAAGGGTAAATTACATTAGAGGAAAAGGCACAAAAACCTGTTACAAGCAGAGGGAAAGAATGAACACTGTTTGAACCTTACTCTCATCAGATCTGGCTCAAGGAGGGAATAACATAATCAGTTAGGTATAGAAATCTAACTTGCCCTATAGGCAGTAGGAGGGAAAAGGGGAAAGAAAAGGGAGGGAGGATAGAAGGGAGAGAAGAAGTAGTAAGGGTAAAGGAGAAGAAAAGGGAAAGGGCTAATAGAAGGGAAGCAGGGCTGAGGGGGGTGGTAGTCAAAAGCAAAACACTAGTGAGGAGGGAAAAGCAGAAAGGAGAAAGAAAAGCATAAACGGGGGAGGGGAGGAAAGGATGGAGAGAAAGACACAGATAGTAATCATAATTGTGAATGTGGTATATGAATGTAATGGAATACTAATGTGCTATAACAAATGATGAACAGGCTGACTTCAGAAAAACCTGGAAAGACTCTTAGTGAAGAGAGCAGAACCAGGAGAAAGTTGTACACAGTAACAGCCATGTCGTGCTATGACTAATATTGATAGACTTAACCCTTCTCATCAATACAAGGATCTAAGACATCTCCAAAGGCCTCATGATGGAAAATGCTATCCAAAAAGGAGAAAGATCTATGGAGTTTGAATGCAGATTGAAGCATACTATTTGCTATTTTTTTTTCTGTTGTGTTTTATTTCCTCTTATTGGTTCCTCCTATTGGTTCTAATTCTTACAAGATCACTAATGTAAAAATATGTTTAACAGGAATGTATATGTATAATCTATATCAGATTGCGCACTGTCTTGGGGAGGGAGGTGGAGAGGGAAGGGGAGAAAAATTTAAAACTCGAAAGCTTATGGAAGTGATTGTTGATAATTCAAAATAAGTTAATTTTAAAAAAAAGAGTGATTGGACTCTCCTGTTGTCACTGCCACCTTTGCCAACAATTTCTTTCACTTGTGTCATTTTATTGTGTTTTTTTTTCCTTCCTCTAGGTCCTGTTATAATCATGTAGATCGCATAGCTAAGAATGTATATACTTTGGTTCCTACCTTCCCAGTTTCCTCACCTATAAAATAGTGGGGTTGTAGGTTAAATAATCTCCAAGATCCTTTTCATCTGTAAAACTTCTGATCCCAATATTCTCCAACATGAATAGAAATGGACCTTCTTGTAACCAAGAGCAAAAGGTGGAGCTGATACTTTCTGCCTCAATACTTTCCTCATCTAAAGCACATTCTGTTATACTTTTGAATATCAGCTAGTTCCTAGGAATGAATGATTGAATGTTCCTGTTTGAGTTATGAATATAAAGGTCAAGGAAGAATTCAGTAATCAATGACTCATTGCAGATGCATAGAATGGATATTGTTTTTATTTTCTGACTCATCATTACTCTGTATTAAAGTGGAAAGAAGACTTTTATTTTCAATAGATTGTGTTCTTCCCTTTTATGTTTACAGAATTTTTTAATTGGACTATATTTTCTGGATGGGCTGGTTTTTAGAGACAAAATCTAGTTAAACTTTCTAAAAAGATAATCTATTAATTCTTTATTTCAGCTACCTTTCAGGGTTGTTGTGAGGATAAATGAGACAATATTTATAAAGCACTTAGCATAGTTCCTGACACATAGAATGCACTATATAAATGATAGCTATTGCTATTATTATCATTATTACTATTATTATTCACTTTCCAATGTCTGTACTGTACCACAATGCCTACTTAACCTTTGGTGATCCCTCTAACTCAAGGATATGATTATCCTATGCTAGTGATTTTAATTATTAGAATACAGAGTTGAGGTTCAATTACTATTATTCCATGGAAAGTATGCTTTATATTGGAAATGTGTACTGGTTTTCCTCTGCTGGTCTTGTTACTCTAGGCCTTTATCAGAGAAACTTTTGTAAAGATGTTTGATATTACTTCATTGTCTATTACACCTTTTAGCAAAAGGTAGTTTCCCTCATTATCTCTTTTAATTAGGTCCATTTTTTCCTCTTGCTTTGTCTGAGATTGTGATTGCTTCCCCTTCCTTTTTTACTTCAGCTGAAACAAAATTAATTCTACTCCAGCCCCTTCTTTTAACTCTGTATGTCTTTGTTTCAAGTGTGTCTTTTATAAACAACAATATTGGGGATTTTGGTTTCTAATCCATTTTGCTATATGCTTCTGTTTTATGAGTGAGTTCATCCCACTCACGTTCACAATTACAATTACTATGTATTTTCCTCCATCCTGTTTTCTTCTGTATATCCTTCTCTCTCTATTTTAATCCTGTCCCTTTTCCAGTCTATTTTTGCCTCTCACCACTGCATCCCTTAATCTGCCCTCCTTTTTTATTACCTCCTCCCCCTCTTTCATTTTTCTCCTTTCCCTCATACATTCCTGTTGTGTAAGAAGGATTTCTATGCCCAACTGCGTATGAATGCATATTATTTCCTCTTCAAACTAGTTCTGATAACAGTGAGGTTCAAGTGTTGGCTGTCACTTTCCCCAATTTTCCCCTTCACTGTAAAAGCTTTTACTTCTATGTCTCTTTTATGTGAGATAATTTTCCCCATTCTTCCTCTCCCTTCCCATTGTATCCCTCTTTCTCATCCTTTCATTATTATTATTTTTTTTGCAGTCATCCCAACACAATTGACTCACATTCAGTCCCCGTATCTATGTAGACTCCTTCTAAGAGCCCGAATAATTATAAAGTTCTTAGGAGTTACAAGTATCATCTTTCAAATGGGAATAAAAACAATTTAACCTTAGTAAGTCCCTTATGATTTCTCTTTGATATTTCTCTTGAGTCTTGTGTTTGAATACCAAATTTTCTATTCAGTTCTGTTTTTCATGAGGAATGCTTGAAAGTCCTCTACTTCATCAAATATCCTTCTATTCCTCCTAAAGGATTATGCTCAGTTTTGCTGGGAATGTTATTCTGGTTGCAATTCTAGCTCCTTTGTTATCTAGAATGTCATATTCCAAACCTTCTACTCCTTTAACATAGAAGCTGCTAAATCTCGTGTGACCTTGACTGTGTCTCTATTTGAATTATTTATGACTGCTTGCAATATTTTCTCTAGGAACTCTGAAATTTGACTATGATATAACTGGGAATTTTAATTTTAGGATCTCTTTCAGGAGATAATTAATGGATTCTTTCAATTTCTATTTTGTCCTTTGGATTGAAGATATGAGGGGAGTTTTCCTTGATAATTTCTTGAAATATGATATCTAGGCTCTTTTTTTTAATTATGATTTTCAGATAGTCCAATAATTCTTAAATTATCTCTCCTCCATCTATTTTGCTGGTCAGTTGTTTTTTCCTATGAGATATTCCACATTTTCTTTTATTTTCTTTTATTCTTTTGACTCTATTTTTATCATTTATTGATGTGTCATAGAGTCATTAGCTTCCACTTGCCCAATTCTAATTTTTAAAGAATTATTTTTTTAGTGAGCTTCATTATCTCTTTTACCATTTAGCCAATTCTGTCTTTAAGGTGTTATTTTCTTCAATATTTTTTATCTTCTTTTACCAAGTTGTCAATTCTCTTTTTATAATTTTCTTGTATCACTTTCATTTATTTTCCAGATTTTTCCTCTACCACTCTTAAGTCTTTCTTTAACTCTTCCAGGAATTCTTGTTGGGTTTGTGTCACATTGCATTGTTGAGGTTTTGCTTATAGCTGTTTTCACATTGTTGTCTTTTTTCTGAGTTTGAGTCTTGGTCTTCCCTGCCACTGTAGTAGTTGTTTTTTGTTTTTTGATTTTTTTAGGGTCAGGTTTTTTCTTTGTCATTTGCTCATTTTTCCAGCCAATTTATTGACTTTTAACTTTACGTTAAAGTTGGTCTTTGTTCACCTGTGGGTGAGGAGGCGCTGTCCCAAGTTTTAGGCTTTTTTTGATGTTGTTTTCAGAGTTAGTTCTGAGGCTCAGCAAGTTGTTAGTGCGTTCAAGATGGTGTGACTCAAGGTGGTCTGAAGAGGTGTTCTCCTTGTTGGTGCTCTGATCTTTACACAGGAAACGTCCCTGTTCCCCTGTAGCAACAAGCACTAGTGTTCATCTTGGCCCTGGGACTATGACCAGGGACCCTCCTCCCTTATGAAAGACCACAAGTGCTCCTCTCCTCCCTTGAACTGTGACCTAGAACTCCTAGCATTGCCAAACAGTGACAAGTCCTGTGCTCAGTGACAGCAATAGGTCCCCTGTATTTTCTTGCTGAGCAGTTGTCTGACCCCTTTACTATCTCTGGGCTGAGAGCTCCTGCTGCCACTGCTGCTGTCACAACTGCCTCCAACACCTACCTCTGGTGCTGCTGCCCCATGGGCTCTGGGCTCGTCTATGGGACACCACACGGAGTTGGGACCCACAGTTTAAGAAGCACTGAAGAGGACCTCAGAGGTCATCTAGTTCAATTCCCTCATTTCATAGAATTCGCACAAGTAGAGAGTCATAGGTCCCAAATGATAGGGATGGGGGGGCATACTCCTTTTCTCCTACTTCCACTCCTGGATTATTCATCTACCTCTAGCTCTCAATGACCTCCCCTCCCTAGAAGTCTATGCAATTAATTTGTGATCGGGGTCCCTGCCAGGTTGTGAAGAGGGTAATAATACTTATACTGGCTACCTACCTCACAGAGCTGTTAAGACAGTGCTTTGTAAAACCTAAACAGCTAAATATGAACTGTTTTCATACAGCCGTTTGGACTCTCACTGCTACTGGATAATCCCTACTTATCAATTCCCTGTCTTGGTATTGCCTATCTCCCTCTTCTCAGGCCATTTACAATAAAGCCTTGGAAGAATGAAGCCACCTAATAGGGGCTTTTCAACTCCATTTCTCAACTCATCAAAACTTCAGAGTATAATCAACTATCTTACCTAGCATGGGAAAGTTGGGGGACTTGGAGTCATTATGACCTAAATTGAAATCCTGTCTCTGATACTTATTAGCTCTGTGATCTTGGACAAGTCACAAACCACTCTACGCCCAGGTTTCCCCATCTGCAAAATAAAGTGGTTAAGATTCCATGGTCTTGAGAATCAATTCAAGACCTAAATAAGACTTTTTAAAAAAATCTTCTACCTCTTTAAAAAAAAAATTCTGTTATAATAAAATGAATCTTTGGGAGAAGGGAGAGAGAAGGACATAGGGAGAAATCAAGGTGAGAAAAAAGACCAAAAAATCAATAAAATCTATTTTTAAAAAATGCTCTGTTGAAGTGAAGAGGTTAGAGGCAGAGGTTTGGGGTTCTGGGACCCTGAGAACACCAAGGCAGAGTTGCCTGGAATGAATTCACACACTCAAGCAGTCTTTCAGTTAAGTGACTATTTATTTTAACACCAATAGTATTGGCAAAGTTCCTTTGGGGAACTTACAACTTAATGGGGGTGAATCTAAAGCTTATATAGAAAAGGGGCAGGGAAAGGAATAATTAGGTAGCTCAAGGGGTCCAGGTGTCTTGGGAGCAGGCATCAGTGATCTATGTATGCAAAAATGTAAGCAGTTTTGCAGCAATAACTTTGTTGATACCAGACATTGAGGGAGAAAAGACAGGTGAGTTTTTGTTTGTTTGTTTGTTTGTTTGTTTTGGTTTAGTTGCCAGGGGCAAGGACCTTGGGGCTCTATCATGAGGGAGAGTCCTTGGGCCAGCTAGGGACAAAAACCCTTGATCCAGGAACCCCTGTGTCTGTCCTTTATCTAAGCAATTACTGGTCAGGCCTGCACGTGTTCTGTAACAAAAGAAAATTTTCTTAGAGGACAGGGTCCTACAGAGAGGCTGGGAGGTTTCCTGAGACATGATCTTAGGGTCTTTTGGGATCCAGGTCCCAGCACCCCATCGGAAACATCCCCCCAGTTGCTGGTGCCTTCTCCCCTACTGTGGGTGAATAATAAAGGAACCACTTTGGAGTGGCCTCATTTTAGTTAAACACCTTACGTGGCCCCTTTTCCATAATAACATCAGTGTTTTCAAGGAACACTCTGCTATACTATGTGTTGCTTCCTCTCTAGAAAGTAAATTCCTTGAGGTCAGGGCCCTTTGTGATTTTGTCTTTGCCCCAGCTCCTTAGTACAGTATCTGGCACATAGTTTGCACTTGGTTAATGCTTGTTAATCGATTGTTCTGATGGTCTGTCTGTATGTTCTATCCTCTTGACATCAGAGACATCATTTTCTTCTGATCCTTTTCCTACCTACGTTTCCCTTCTCTATCTCCATTTCTTCCCAACCCCTTCACAGTAGTGTTTCCCAAGATTTTGTCATTGGTACACTCTCTCAGAGTCTCAGTTTCTCCCCAATTTCTGCATTTATAAATTCATTCATTCCCATAGTTTCCACTACCATCTCTTTCCAGATGACTGAAGACTTGACCTTTCTCTCTCTCTCTCTCTCTCTCTCTCTCTCTCTCTCTCTCTGTCTTTTTAAATTTAGATCTGAATCTCCAGCTGCCTGGTGGACATCTCTACCTAAGTATCGTACTGGCAACTCAGACTCAATATGTTCAAAGACAAATTTATTATCTTTCACCTTAAACTTGTGCTTTGCACTGAGTTCATTATTTTAGCCAATGTCCCTATCATTCATTCTTAAGTATAAATACTTATTTTATCATTACTTGCAAGCTTTGCCAAGCCTCAAATATTATAGCAAAGGTTTCCCTAAAACAAATACTGTATTTTTTTTTTCTAATTCAACATTGGAGTATGTAAGCTAACTAAATCATAATGACTAAAATAGTCCCAGTAGATTTTATTAACTTGGAGTTTGCATACAATATGTAAGGGACTTAAGTATATAAAATATAAAAATCAACCACACTTATTGATGGAAAACCCCAAATATTTCTCATTTTTCAAGTGGTTAGATACCAATCTATAAAAATATGCAAAAAAAAAAAAAAGAGGCAATAACCCTACAAGAGAGCCTCCTACTGAACCTGGTTCTGATTCTTATGCATCTTGGCTCTCTGACACTGAGCAAATCACTTAACCTCTCAGGATACTCCAGGCAACTCTCCAAGATAAGGGTTCTTTAAAAAAAAGGGGATCTGAGAGTTTGGATGGCAAAAAAACCCCTTTATTTTCACCCACCTCAAATTGAAATTAAGCATTTTCTTCAATTACTGAAACACACTATTCTTAACCAGATTGCTAAAGGAGTCCTGCTCTATTATTATAAGTTGCAGAACAGTTGGTGATCAACATTGGTAGAGACTGTTTCTTCACCTGTATTTCCATACTGATTAAATTCAAGGTTAAGAAAACAACAACAACAACAACAAACATGAAAAACTCTAGGTCCCCCACAAAAGTATCTCCCTTGGCGAACTCTGAGTAAGAGGGCTCAGCCATGCTTTAGTTTAACCCCAGTCTTGGATATCTTCTCACTTTCTAGCCAGCTGTCCTGCCTCCATTCTCCTCCCCTTCGATTCCCACATCAGAAATTGTAATCAAATAAATATGCCATTGGTAATGAAATCAACACACTACTACCATTGCTGCTGGGAAAGGTGTTTATCACCTTCTATAGTCATTCATTATAGCTGTAACTTTCTGAACCAAAATATTCTTCCATGACCACTATTGACCTATTGGGCGTTAAGGAATCAATTATCTAAAGGGGGAAGATGCTGCACAAAAGGAAGCTGAAAAGTAATGGAAATGGGGTTGTCTGCTGAATCAGAATGTAAACTCTCACCACATAGTTAACACTTCACAAATGCTTTTTCATTCATTCATTCATTCATTCCCAGGATCAATCAATCAACAAGTATTCATTTAATAGCTACCATGTGCCAAGCACTGGGCCAAGGATGGGGATGCAAAGACAAAAAATGAAATAGTCCCTGGACTCAAGGAGCTTACATTCCGTTACGGAATATGACGAGTCATCTAGAAGAAAGAATAGGACATATACCAAACAGATACACCGTGATTTATTTGGGCAAGGGGGCACTCACAACTGAGCAAATCAAAAGCATTTGTTCGACAAGTATTTATTAAGCACCTAATATGTATAAGAATTAGGTACTGAAGCGAAGGAGCAAGGGGACCATACAACTGGAAAGGTCCTTAGAGACCCCTGTCCCCATTTACAAATGGGTAAACTGAGGCCCAGAGAAGTGAAATGACTTATGCAAGATCAAATAGATTGACAAGTGGCAGCACCAGAATTTTAATTCGGGCATTTTGACCTTAAATTCAGCACATTTTAATTGTGCCATGCTGCCTCCCTCTGGAATTTTAAGTATTAATGAACAGGTGGGGGAAGAACTAATAAGCAGGTGAATGCAGGGGATTGGCATTTCCTCTGCCCTTCTTACAGACTGGATTTTCTATTCCTAGATAAATAACAACTTACATTTATAGAATTAAAGAAAGTTTACAAATTTTTTTTTTTGTTTAAATTACAACCCTGTGAAGGTTAATGAAGGATTCTGATCTCCATTTTATGGAGGAGAAAACTGAGGCTCAGAGATGATTAGTGATTGGTCACATTTCTGATCACCAAGGGAAGTAGAATTTGAAACCAGGTTTCCTTGACTCTCCAAGTTGAATAGATATATTTTCAACTGGCCTTCTTATTGTTCCTGAAACACGCCATTAGATCTTTTCTCCCCTCTTCCTCTCAGTCTTCAGATTCCTTCAAGGTTTAGCTCAAGGATAAAACCTTTCCTGGTTCCTCTGGCTGCTAGTTTTTCTCTGTTTCCCAATATTTGTCTCCTATGTAGTATCTAATAATGCACATACATATTTTCCCTGCCTCCCTCTCCCCACCTTCTCTCCCTCCCCCATAGTGAGTTCCTCAAAGGCAGGGATTTGTTGCACTTTTGTCTCAATATCCTCCAAATTTAGACACAATGCCCTAAGTCTAATGCCAGGAGCTTAACAAATTCTCCTTGATGGATTTATTTACAATTAGCTGGGTATTTCAATGAATCACTCAACAAGCATTCTTTTCAATCAATTAGCATTTGTAAAGTACCCAGTAACTAGGTGGTGGGCATACAAAGCTAAAAGTGAAGAATAATCCTTGCCCTAGAAGAGTTTATAGTCTATATAGGTAGAGGGGAGATAACATACATGTATATAGGTATATATAAAGTAGATACAAGGTGATGGGGAGACGGGGTACAAGGAGTGCTCTGTCAGCTGTGAAAAATTGAGAACAGGTACTCGAGTCATTTGAAGTGTCCTGGACTACTATTATTGCTCCATGTACCTTCTCTGGGTTATCAGTTGAGGCTAGATTCCATTGTCTGTTTGAAGAAATGAAGCTCTAGAATTGGGGTTGGGATATGTAAGATGTAAGTAATGCTTGGTTTTTCTGAGTTTATGGGTCATAGCTGTCAAAAAAAATTTACTTCCAGAACCTACTTGGGGCAACTGGGGTCAGTTCCAGGAGGTCAAGCCTCCTACCTTTTTAGGGTGGTATGGGAGGTGGGGCTGAACACAGAACATTTGGCAGCTTTGAAATCTAGGGATTAACAGCAACGTCCTGACCTAAAAAGGTCCTATGATTTCTTTTTTAGGACTTTTTCCAGTGCACGAAAGCCTTAAATCCATCATCCCTACCATGTTATACTTACTTTATTGGCTAGAAAGTGTCAAAATTTGACAAATTCTTGGAAGAGCCAAAAAGTACAAAGACAGCAATTTTTTAAAAGACTGGCAAAATGTTACTAAACAGAAGGAAAAACAAAACAAAACAAAACACAAACATTGAGTCCTCTGAAGCCTAAAAGTATTAGTTTTACTTTTTTTTTCCTTTGACCTTGGTTTTTTTCCTTTGACCTTGGTTACAAGTTTTGAAAGAGTTCCAAAAATCAAGATTTAAGTCTTCATAGTTTTCATGGAGTCTAGAGGGAGCTTACACCATTTTCAAAGGGAGACTTATCCTTCGTGCCCTGTAAGGTATTTTTCTAGTAAATCTCCACAGTTTTTCAAGTATGAACCCATCTTTTTATTTTCCTTCACAGTAGGGAGGTCTTCCTTGTTGGAAGCAGGAATCCTGGAATTTGTAATATTATCCTATGCCCAGTCCAAATGCCTGTTACAGTAGGATCATAGGGAAGGGACTTTTGAGGTCATCTAGTCCACCCACTTGATTTTACAGATGAGGATAATTGAAACCCTGAGAGCTTAAAGGTCTTGCCTGATACTTCACAGACAAGAAACTGGCAAAACCGGGATTTGGTTACATGCCCTGACCCCAAATCCAGTGTTATTTCAACTGAACTCTCAAGTACCCAAGCTCCCAATCTCGATTTTGATATATCTCAGGTCAGCATAAGAAATTAAATGGTAATTTTTTGGGGAATTTTGCAGAAGCCACAGAGGACACTCGATGACCAGCAGATGCCACAGAGCTTATGACCAAATACTTAAACCCAAATTTTGCCAAGCCAAATTTTGAAAAGAAGCCAAGTAATCACACCTTGATTTCCATTTAGAAGCATGTGGAAAGGAGTCTAGAGAAACACGACCTTGCATGGTCGGGAGTGAAGGGGTGGATATGACTGATAAGGGATGAATGAAAGGGTGATTGTACCCCTGCGACACCCTTCTGTGCATTCTTTAGGTCCATGTACAGATCTACACAGTCTCTCAATCATCCTTTCTCTACAGTTATGCCTTCCAAATCTTGGATTAATGCCGCTTCACTCTGCAGTCCCTGCAAAAATTTTTGGTCCTCCCTTCGTATCAGAGAAGTATGATTTTTTTGTTTTTCTTTTATGGGGATATTTATAGTACCTTATTGCAAAGCTTCGAAGGTGTCAATACTCACACTGGTAATTTAACAATCAGATGTCCAGTTAGAACTGGCTGCAGGGGTACATCTGGGGGGTCCCCCAAGATTTTGTTCTGTTCCCTTTTGTTCTTCTTTATTGGTATTATTTGGCTTGTTGATTTCATCAATGTCAATTATCTTCTCTACTTAGATGATTCTCAGATTTCTTTGTTTAGCTCAAGGGCAAGGAACCGTGGCCACATTTTACTAAGGGGATTTGTTTTGTGAAGTTTGGATTCAGTCAAAGGGCTGTACCCAAGGACCTAGAAGGCCATATATGGCCTCAAGGCAGCAGGTTCCCCACCCCTGGATTAGGCCAATCTCATTATCAGCCCTGTCCTTTAGAAACTTCAAGGACTGGTCTCTGAATGAGGAAACAGAAGGGGGGGGGAACCCTAATCCTAATTTAACAATTGGTTATTAATAGAAAAATAATAATTTCTTTCACCATTGAAGGCATCACCATCCTCCCAGTTACCCAGGCCATTTCAGTGTTATTCTTGATTCCTCACTATCTCTTACTCCCTCTTATCCAATCAGTTGTTACGTCCTATAGTTTTTTTTAGTGGTTTGGTTTTTTTTAACTTTCATAACATCTCCTCTACATAGCCACCATACTGGTGAAGGTCTTTATCACGTCGTGCCCAAACTACTGCTAGAACCTGCTGGTTGGTCTCCCTGCTTATCCCTCTGATGGGGTGATAGGACCTGGAACTCTGAAAGGAAAAGACCATGTCTCTGAAAGCAGCCCAGTCCTTGAACTTTCCCACACAACCCAGTTCCTGATGTGTCACCTGATGCATCTAGCCCATCTCAGCCCACCTGGATACTCAAAAATCCTTTTAACAGCCCTTTCACTGTGGCTCTCACCTACCCTAGACCACTTAACTCCTTTCTTTGTCTATACCTGCCCCACCCCAGGCTACTTACTACTTAATTCCACCTAGACCCTTTCACTGATTCTTTTCCCCTTTCTGTATATGAGTATCAGTCCCATCCTCATCAAATTAGAAGATTCATTAGGAACTCTGTCAACTCCAATTGACGTTACAATACTACAGATTTACTTAGAATCTAGCCCACTTCTATTGGTGTTAAAATAAACCCTGTTTCTTGACTGAAAGTCTCATGTCCCTTAACTGTGGGTGTCACCAAAACCTCTGCCCTGGGCCTTCTATTCTTTTTCTACATTCTCTGTTTTGGCAACCTCATTAATTGCCACGACTTTAACTTTCATCTCTATATAGATGACTCACATAATGACATATCCAGCCCCAGACTCCCTCCTGACTTCCAGTCCCACATTTTTAACTGCTCACTGGATAATTAAAACTGGATAACCCATAGACATCTCAGATTCAACAAATACACACGTATAGGTATATGTGTATATATATATGTATATATTCAAGGAGACAACATGCATACATATAATTGTTCATATGTGTGTGTCTCCTACTTCAGAACATAAACTCCTTGTCAGTAAGAATGGTTTGTTCTTTGTGCTTGTATCCCCAGTCCTAGCTGAGTGCCTGGAACATAGTAGGCACTTGATAAATGCTTATTGATTTGTCTCCCATGTCTAGAAAGCACTCATCTTTACCTTAGAATCCTTTCCTTCCCTCACTTTACGGAATTCCTTCTATATCAAGCTTTTACTGGTTCCCTAGCTGATAGCTCCCCTCCCCTGTATTTATTATGTGTGTGTATAAAATATAAACTATCTATCCATATACATTTATGTGTAAAATCTAAGCATGCATTTATCAAGCACCTATTTATTACATATTACCTATATGTAATGATTGGGCAAGGTCATGGTGATACAAATAACAAAGAAATCAAACAATTCCTACTCTCCAGCAGCTTACATTCTAATGGGGAGACAAGTACAAGTAAAAAATACATAAGCATAAATATACATTGAATACAGGTAAATATTTTTTTAAAATTACTTAACATAAGTTAGTTTGGGCAGACACTATGATACTATGATATATTCCTTTACATTTATACACAGGTTGTCTCCACCATAGAGGGTGGAAATTTTTTTTTGTGTGTTTGTACCGCCAGACCCACAGGAAACACAAGAGGCGCTTAATCCACGCTTGCGGATGATTGCTTTAGGGGTCCCATGACCGTACCCTTCATTAGTAAGCCCTGAATGAGTGCTTGCTGGCCCTCGGTTTCACAAGGTGGGGAGGTCACGCCCTGACTGCTCCCGTAATACTGCTGCAGACAAAGCCTGGGGGAGAGGGGCACCCGGACCTTTTTGTTGTGGGGAGGTGGAGGGATGGAGAGGATGAGTGGCTCAAATAAGGATCCTACTGGCCGTCGGTCTGCAGTCCCAGACTCCAGTATCCCCGGTCCACCCTGCGCTCTGCGTGCCCTGTAACCAGGGCGCAGGGAGGATACTGCGGGTGGGCGCTGCGGACGTCTCTGCGTCAAGCCCGGCGGGCGGCGGACGGAGGTGCGGCTCCCTGGCTCAGCCTCGCCTCGACTCGCCCGCCAGCTCGACCGCTCCCCCCCCCCTTGCCTCCTCCCTCTCGATCCCCCTCCTCCCTCTCGCTGCCTTTAAACAGCCGCTTCATGGGAGGGCCGGGCCCATGTGCGCCTCCGTCACACACATACACACACACTCACACATACACACACTCGCTCATCCTGCGCTCCCTCGCCTTCACTGACACACACGCATACACCTACACTCACACCCACACCTACACCTGCACCTACACCCAAAGCCCAACCCACACGAGCACGCACATCAGTCTGTACACCTCTACCCATTCTCTGCAGACCGCGCATCAGGCGGCCGCCTGCCCGCAGCAGCCCGCGCCGCCAGCCTTTGGACAGCCGCAGCAGCAGCCTCCGCCACCGGCGCCCCCGCCCCTGCCAGCCTGCGGGACCCTGCTGCTGCTGCCCCCGCCGCTGCCCCCGCCGCTGCCGCTGCCGCTGCCCCCGCCGCCACCACCGCCGCCCCCGCCCCAGCCACTCCTGGGAGGCTGCCCCGGACCCAGCTGCGTGGTAAGGGGAGTCCGGGCCGTGGGCCCCCGTACCCTACGCCCCGAGGGTTCGCGGGGGGCCTCGCGGGGGAAGGATGGAGGGATGGATGGGAGACAGACGGCTTGGGGCACATCACGAGACTCCCGGGTCCTGGGGAAGGGCGCATGATCCATTCTGCGGGAGAGAGAGAGAGAGAGTGTGTGTGTGTGTGTGTGTGTGTGTGTGTGTGTGTGTGTCTCTCTCTCTCTCTCCCTCCCCCCCTCTCTCTGTGTTTATCTATGAGTGTGCACGAGTGTCTGTGTACAAACCTAGGGACCATGAGGAGGGTGGACGCCTCCCATGGAAATTCCCCGCAGCAGCAGTTGCAGCCAAGCAGCATCTTCCCAAGATTTTTCCGTCTCCTTGATAGGGTTTGCCAAAGGGTGGTTCAGAAAAGGGAGGAGCGGGTTCTTGGAGGAATAGCGGCTTGGGCTGGACCCGCAAAGAGGGCTTAGCTTTGGGTTTTCTCAGTGAATCGAGAGGAGGGTGCTGTGTGCTGATTTTAGAGATGGGGGCGGAGAGGGGGACAGCCGTCTCATCGCTCATTCGCTAGAGCCTTCCTTTGAACGGACCCCAAAGAAAACGTTATCCTTTCTCTCCATCACCCTAGTTCTCTTTTGATGCGACCCAAGCTGGGAGACCATCCGTTCCGAAAGTGTGTTTCTCCAGAGGAATCAGGGATGGGAGCAGGGGAGACAAGCGAAGGGCCACATTGTCATTTTGGAGCCTGGTCCTGCTGCGTGCGTGGGTGGTTGATTGGGGGGTTAGATGGGCAGAGATAGAGGAATCAAATGCACTTCTTAATTCATTCACATTTCAGCTTGGTAGTAAGTGTTGCGTAGGGCAGAGATAACTTTCAATCTAGGAGTGGCCTTGAGCTATTCTAACGCCCCTTCCACTTAGAAAGAAAAAGTAACCTACTGCCTTTTGAATGTCACAGTTGTGTGAAATTAACAGGTCTCCAAGCCCCCAAATCAAAAGTATTTTTTTTAACAGGTGGTTGGGGGTGGTGGTGATGGTTGTAAATCTCCACAGCGCAGATTATTATTATAATAGTGTGTTGGAGTTTCCAGATATTTACTCGATGTTAAATGATGACTGCTTGAAGCAGATGCTCAGGGCTGTTGCTCCTCCTTCGCCCTCCTCCTCATCCCCATCCCTTTTCGCTGCATCCCTTCTCAGAGAATGGCTGGAGTAAAACTGGGCGGGATCAAGGCTGGTGCACGGTGACGTCAGCAATGTTTGGGTGCTTATGCAAATGAAGCTCTGCCCTCGTTTTTTCATTTATCTTGTGGTTTGTGCCCCCTTCCATTTAAAGCTAGACCACCTTCTTTTCCCTCAGTTGTAAGTGAGTAGGCAATATTTCTGAGTGGGAGAAAGTAAAAGGTAAAGTGTGAACTCTGAAAGCTTTTAACTTGATTTTTTTTATTTGCTTTGTGTCCACCCACTGACGTAGGGCTTTACTACGCATTATTATTATCGTCGTTGTTGTTTTCTGATGCAATTTTGGGTTTCCTGTGACAGTTGCTTATACGCGGTAGGGATTACCCTTTCCCTAAACAGAGGCAAAAACTTTTTTTTTTTTAATGTCATGATCCTCCTGTGCTGTCCGGTGAAACTTACGGACCCCCTTCTCAGAATTATGTTTTTAAATACATAAAATAAAATACAAAGGATTACAAAGAAACCAATTACATTGAAATACAGTAATGGAAAAAATGTTTTTGAAAATTCTCCATCCAAGTTAAACTTGACCCCTCTTTTCCCTCTGCCCCACCCTTACTTAGGCTAGTAAAAGAATACAAAGACATATAGATTCCACTCTGCTTTTCTTTAAATAAGCCGTCTTAATCTTCTCTTTCTCTACTTCCACACAATGAACAAGGCTTGTGATGAAATTTGCTTTATTCTTTATTATCCTTTGGATTATTCTTAATGGAGGATATTGCCTTTTGTAAAAGAGCATAAAAGTGCTCTTTATTTAAGTCATATTTGGAGAATCCAAGAAATGATAGTATTATAAGACATTTTTCCTACTCAGAAACCTATTTTCCACATACTGTATTTGAGCAGTGTTTTAAAAAAAATTATCTCAAGATATGAAAAATGTTAAGGTGATTAGCTCTTCAAATTTATAATGTTTCTGTACAGATGTTAAAAAAAAAGTCTGGCTACTAAATGAACTTAGAGAAGGAAAGAGTAGAATTTGTGCTTAATAAAAGTGCTTATACCTCTGAGATACATGGATTTTAAGATGCCTTTAAAATAGCTAGTTAGCAGTGCCTAATTTAAATGTGTCAGAATAACAACAAAAATCAGGAAGTGCTAGAATTTATTTCCCCAATACAAATCCTTTGAGAGTTGTGTGTGTGTGTGTGTGTGTGTGTGTGTGTGTGTTAAACATTATATATAAACAGCTTAAAATTTTGTTAGTATTAAATTAGATAGAATGGAAGGTCTTTGAGGACAGAGACTGGTTTTGTCTTTATATTCAGTTTTTGCCTTTCTTTGTTTTTCTAATGCCACAATGCTTGGTGCCACTAAGCTTTTAACAAATGTGTGTTGATTGATGGAATAGCACAAAATCTTCAGCCTAATGGGTCTTTGTGGACTGGTCGGTCATTTTGTCCCTAAACCAAGTGCTAGTCATTGTCCCGTGTCTGGGGTTTTCTTTTCTCTATATACTTGTAGAAATAAGCTTGAAAATTTCCCAGTATGCCCATATGCCTTATGCACTGTAGAAACTGACTACCCAAATGCCACTATTAAGCCAGATACTTGTTGTATAGCCTGACTGGGGAATCATCAGAATGACATTATAGAGGCAGTTCCAGTTTTAGCTGTGATTTAAAGCAGGTTACAGCTACTCTTTGGTAATTTTGAATGATTAATTCATTTGCTTAATACATCTGATATCAAAGAATATTTTCTGCTGAAAGCCTTATTTAATAATGATCAGTGGGCTTTCAGGCAAATTTACTGCAGAGAAAGCACATGCCAAGGTTGGGTAGGAGTGCAGTCTGGTTTCAAATTGAGAAGGAAATAGTTTTAGTTTTTGTCTTTTTTCACTCATTGATTTCTTTTTTCTTTTCTTCATATCAGATGAGATAACATTTTTAAAGTGCCTAGCATATAATGGGTACTTAATAAATGCTTATTCCCTTCACCCTTTTCCACTGCATGCAGATTGGGGCCATTTTTGTCTGTGCTTTATTTCCTTTTATTTTCCTTTTTCCTATCTTATTATTTTCTGGGGCTGGGACATCATTTCACACTAACCTTAATTGACTATTATTGCCAAATAAGATATTTTACAAAAGCCCATGTAGGCACATTTAAGGGGATTGAAGCATGGTCTCACTTGTCTTCAGTGAAAAGACCAATAGATATTTTGACTAATTATGGCTTTGCTGGAACTTAATAGAGAACTTAATGTTTCAAAAATCAGAGAAAGTTCTCTGATTACACAGGGATGGTATTGGAAAAAAGGAGATGCCAGTTATATAGAACCAAATAAATTGAACCTGGGTACATGTTTGTACTCTGGTGTATAGTGTGATTCTGTGATTAAAAACAGACACATAAATGGCAGAGTATTGGATACAGCACTGGACTTGATCCAGACTCAAATTCCTAGACACTGTGTGACTAGGGTAGTTACTGTTTTTCAGAGCCTCAGTTTCCTCATCCTTAAAGTGAGGATAATAATAGTGTCTACCCCTCAGGGTTAATGTAAGGATCAAATAAAATTATGTATTGACTTAGAAAAAAACATATTTATAATATTTATTTTATTTTGATTTATCAATAATCACTTCCATAAGCTTTTCAGTTTTAAATTTTTCTCCCCCTCTCTCCCTACCTTCCTCCCCAAGATGGCAAGCAAACTGATATAGGCTATACATATACATTCCTATTAAACATATTTTCACATTAGTGATGTTGTAAGTAAGAATTAGAACCAGTAGGAGGAACCACCAGAAAGAGGAAACAAAACACAACAGAAGAAAAAAAATAGCAAATAGTATGCTTCGATCTGCATTCAAACTCCATAGTTCTTTCCCTGGATGTGGATAGCATTTTCCATCATGAGGCGTTTGGAGATGTCTTAGATCCTTGTATTGCTGAGAATGGTTAAGTCTATCAATATTGGTGGCTGTTACTGAGTACAATGTTCTCCTGGTTCTGCTCACTTCACTCAGCATCAAACCATACAAGTCCTTCCAGGTTTTTCTGAAGTCTGCCTGCTCATCATTTCTTATAGCACAATAGTATTCCATTACATTCATATATCACATTCACAGTTATCATTTCTATCTGAGTTTCTCTCCATCCTTTTCCCCCTATTTATGCTTTTCTTTCTCTTTTCTCCTTTTCCTTCCTCACTAATGTTTTGCTTTTGACCACTGCCTCCCTCAGTCCCACCTACCTTCTATTATCCCACTCCCTTTTTTTTCCCCTTTACCCTTACTATTTCTTCCCTCCCTTCTATCCCCTCCCTCCTACTGCCTGTAGGGCTAGTTAGATTTCTATACCTAACTGATTATGTTATTCCCTCCTTGAGCCAAATCTGATGAAAGTAAGGTTTAAACAATGCTCATCTCCCTCCCTTCTTTCCCTCTGCTGTAATAGGTTTTTGTGCCTTTTCCTGTGATGTAATTTACCTTTGTCTGCCTCCTCCCTTCCTTTTCTCTCAGTCCATTTTCTTAGATCAGATTAATCCACTTACTTGGACCCATTTGACCCACTTGATTAGATTTTTTTTAGTCATTTCATCAAAGTCAACTTATATCCACCCCTTTATGTATACCCCTTGAACATGGTGGGGTAACAATACAGTTCTCAAGAGTTACAAGTGTCATCTTCCCTTATAGGGATGTAAAGAGTTTGCACTTATTAACAACATGTTATATTTTTCTGTCTCGTTTACCTTTTTATGTCTCTCTTGAGTCTTATATTTGAAGATCAAAATTTCTCTTGAGCTCTGGTCTTTTTATCAGGAAGGTATGGAAGTCCCCTCTTTTATTGAACATCTATCTCCTCCCTTGAAAGATCATACTCATTTTCTCTGGGTAGATGGTCCTTGGTTGTAATCCAAGCTCCTATGCCTTGTGGAATAAGGCCCTGTGGTCTTTTAATGTAGAAGCTGCAAGGGCCTGTGCAGTCCTGACTGTGGTTCAATGATATTTAAATTGTTTCTTTCTGGCTGCTTGCAGTATTTTCTCTTTGACCTGGTAATTTTGCAACTTAGCTATTATATTCCTTGGCGTTTTCAATTTGGGATCTCTTTCAGAAGGTGATCAGTGGATTCTTTCTATGGCTATTTTACCTTCTGTTTCTAGGACCTCAGGGCAGTTTTCCTTTGTGATTTCCTGAAAGGTACTATCCAGGCTCTTTTTAATCATGATTTTCAGGTAGACCAATAATTTTTAAATTGTCTCTCCTGGATTGATTTTCCAGGTCAGTTGTTTTACCAATGAGGTATTTTACATTTTCATCTATTTTTTTTATTCCTTTGTTTTTGTTTGACTGAATCTTGCTCTTTCAGAGTCATTAGCTTCCATTTGCCCAATTCTAATTTTTAACAAATTGTTTTCTTCTATTAGATTTTGTACCTCCTTCCCCATTTGTCCAATTGTATTTTTTAGAGACTTGTTTTCTTCAGTGTACTTTTTTTCCATTTGGCCAATTGTATTTTTCAGGGACCTGTTTTCTTCAGTGTACTTTTTCTCCAGTTGGCCAACTGTATTTTTTAAGGACTCGTTTTCTACAGTTAATTTTTGTCCTTCCTTTTCCAAGCTATTGACTCTCTGGAGTACCTCTCGTTTCTTTTCCTATTTTTTTTTCTACCTCTCTCATTTGACTTTTAAAATCCTTCTTGAGCTCTTCCAAGAAGGCTTTTTGAGCTTCAGACCAGTTCATATTCCCTTTTGGGGTTCCAGATGTGGGTTTGTTGACAATGTTGCCCTCTTCAGAATTTCTGCCTTGATCTTCACTGTTCCCATAATATGAATCTATGGTACGTTTCTTTTTAATCATGGCGTTTGCTTATTTCCTGGCCTTTAAAGAGATTGAGCTCTCCTGCTGGGGAGCAGAAGGCACTGACCCAAGCTTCTTGTGTTGGGAACCTAGGGCCTGGTAGCTGGCTTTGTGTGCTGGAGCCTTTGGAGGCTGTGGGGTTCTGACAGCTTACTTGGTGTTGGGCTGAAATCAGCAAGGTTGGAATCTAGGGGTAGGATTGGGTAGTGTAGCTCCTGGAGATTTCCTGCTCCCCCGGGCCTTTCCTTCCTTTTGCTGTCTTCCACTTCTTTCAGAGGGATGTTGTGGGGTGTTTATCTGCCTGGGGCCCCTTGGAATGATGCTTCCCTTATTTTTGCTGAGGCGCTGGGAGAGCTGGTTGCTCTGGAATGCCCAGGCATCTGGTGGTTTTCCAAGTTGGCTTCCACCGGTTCCCTCACCCTTAATGAGGCACTCGGGGGTCCAGGTGTTGGTGTTTGCCTGCTCCACCACCTGTGCTTCAGGATCTCCTCCTGGTATGCTGAGGTGGGGCTTTCTGCTAGCTTGCTGGGATACCTCCTGTTCTGTATTTCTCCCTTTCCCCAGAGTTAAGAGGGGCCTTTCCCATTAATCCCTCAAGCTAACTGAGCTACTGGACTGCTGTACCCCATATTTCTTCTGGTTCAGCTGTTCCAGGGTTTTTCCTGGGGTGATGTTTTCTAGGCTTTCAAGGGTTAATAAGGGAGGGTAAGAGCCACTCACCTCTTACTGCTCCATTTTGGCTCCTGGAAGTGAAAAAAAATATTAACATCAAATATATGTTCTATTGTATTTTGTTTTGTTAAATATTTCTCAATTACAATTTAATCTGGTTCTGGCAGAACTCAGAAATTGTGCAACTGGTGTTTGACACTTATGAGTTAGAATAATCACTTTTAAAACTTAAAGTCCTATATATTATCTATAGTCTATCTATATGTTTTGTCTCTCTGTCTCTGTCTCTTTCAGCAGATTAGTTCCATGGGATGTAGGTAAATGTTCATCCCAGCAAGTCTTCAAGTATAAGATTCTTGGTAAACAAGACACAGAATAAAATGAAATTCTGGTGTCCTAGCAAAGTTAACTTGCCTGCATTTTATTCCCAATTCAATTCAGCTAACATTTATTAAATGCCTTCTATGTTTAAGGCACTGTGTTGAGTATAGTGACTCCAAAGTAAAAATGACACAGCCTCTCCCTGTAAGGAGCTTTCATTCCACTGAGGAACTTGGAGGCAGCCTGTAAATGAAAGGGGATTTTAGCTGGCAGGGAAACCATTTACAACTAGATTTGAGTTAGGAGGGAGTAATCAGGAAGAGGCTTGTCATGGGAAGAAGACGTTAAGCCAAACGGAATAGTGAATGAAGATAAAGATTCTAAGAGGAACTGGAAGTAAAGGAAGGATAAAAGCATTCCAGGTGCAGGGGACAGCCCATGAAAGCTCCAAGCTAAGAGATGGAATGCTAGGGACTGCTTGCTGTAGTGTATAAAGAGGAGAGATATGCTATTTTATTGATACTGATTTACCAATGGTTCCCCCAGGCCCACCCCACCATCCACATACATAAGATTCTCATGTACTATCTACGTGTAGAATTGGGCCAGTATCATTGTGGATGTCAAATTGTCATTTCTCGTGAGGAAACAAATCAAGATAAGGGAAATAAATCAAATCGTATTTGTAGTTATCACAGATGTTGAATAGGACTGCAGAAACCCTCTATTCCAAACCATGTTTGAACAGAGATCTCCTTAACAGCAAATTTAGCAAGTGCTCATTCTTACTTTGCTTGAAAATCTGGTGGTAGAGGTGAGGTCAGAGCAGAGCCCACTTTCCATCTTTTTTTTTTTTCTCCTAAATAATTAATTAATTTATATTTAGTTTTCAATATTCACTTCCATTAAGATTTTGAGTTCCAAATTTTCTTCCCCTCCCCCTCTCCAAGATGGCATGCAATCTGATATAGGCCCTACATATATATTCATATTATTTTCATTATTTTCAATTTCAGTTTTGAGATGTTCACATTAGTCATGTTGTAAAGAATTAGAACCAATAGGGGGAACCATGAGAAAGAAGAAACAACAACAAAAAAAGAGAGAGCAAGTACGCTTCCTTTTGCATTCAGACTCCATAGTTCTTTCTGTGGAAGTGGATAGCATTTTCCTTCAATGAATCTTTTGGAGTTGTCTTAGATCATTGTGTTGCTGAGAAGAGCTAAGGCTATCAAAGTTGGCCATCGAACAGTGTTGCTGTTACTGTGTACAATGTTCTCCTGTGTACAATGCTCACTTCACTCAGCATCAGTTCATGCAAGTCTTTCCAGGTTTTTCTGAAGTCTGACTGCTCGTCATTTCTTATAGCACAATAGTATTCCATTACATTCGTATACCACAACTTGTGCAGCAATTCCGCAATTGAGTTCTGATTCCAGCAGCCAAGATGGCAGAGTAAGAAGTAAGTCACTCTTACCATCCCTTATTAACCTCTGGAAGCCCAGAAAATATCACACCAGGAAAAACCTTGGAACAGCTAAACCAGCAGACAGACAGAGTGCAGCGGTCCAATAGCCTAGGTAGCTTGAGGGATTGACGGAAAGCTGCCTCTTGCCCTTGGGGAAGGGGAGCAGTATAGAATGGGAGGGTCCCAGCAGGCTAGCAGAAACCCCCTCCCCAGCATACCAGGGGGAGATACTGAACCCCAACTGGTGGAGCAGGCAAACATCAACACCAGGACCTAGAGTGCCTCAGTAAGGGCAGGGGAACCAGTTGGAAACCAGGCTTGGAAAATCACCACATGCCTGGGTATTCTATAGCAGTCAAGTCTCCCAGTGCCTCAGCAAAACTCTGGGAAGTGCTGCAAGGGTTCCCCCCAGGTGGAGAAACATCCCACAACAGCTAAACATCCATCTGAAAGGAGCCAAAGTAATCAAAAGGAAGGAAAGGCCTGGGTGAGTAGGCAACCTCCAGGGGCCAGACTATCCAATACTACCCCTAGAGTCCCAGTGTTGCTGATTCCAGCCCTGGTAAGCCAGCATTGGAGGCCCCAGCACACAAAACCAGTGACCAGGCCACAGGTTCCCAAAACAAGAAGCTTGGGTCAGCACCCCCTGCTCCCCGGCAGGAGAGCTCAATCTCTTTAACGGCCAGGGAATAAGCAAACACCATGAGCAAAGAGAAACATACTATAGATTCTTATTATGGGAAGAGTGAAGATCAAGGCAGAAATTCTGAAGAGGACAATATTGTCAACAAACCCACATCTGGAACCTCAGAAGGGAATATGAACTGGTCTGAAGCTCAAAAAGCCTTCTTGGAAGAGCTCAAGAAGGTTTTTTTTTTTAATTAATTTATTTTGAATTATCAACAATCACTTCCATAAGCTTTTGAGTTGTAAATTTTTCTCTTTCCCTCCCCACCTCCTTCCCCAAGACAGCGCCTAATCTGATATGGGCTATACATATATATTCCTATTAAATGTATTTTAAAATTAGTGGTGTTTTGGTAAGAATTAGAACCAGCAGGAGGAACCACCAGAAATAGGAAACAAAACTCATCAGAAGAGAAAAAAATAGCAAATAGTATTCTTTGATCTGCATTCAAATTCCATAGTTCTTTCTTTGGATGTGGATAGCATTTTCCATCATGAGGCCTTTGGAGATGTCTTAGATCCTTGCATTGCTGGGAAGGGTTAAGTTTATCAATACAAGTCATAGCACAACGTGGCTGTTACTGTGTAAAATGTTCTCTTGGTTCTGCTCACTTCACTCAGCATCAGACCATACAAGTCTTTCCAGGTTTTTCTGAAGTCAGCCTGTTCATCATTTCTTATAGCACAATAGTATTCCATTACATTCATATACCACAACTTGCTCAGCCATTTCCCAATTGATGGGCATCCTCTCAATTTCCAATTCTTTCCTACCACAAAAAGAGCTGCTATAAATATTTTTGTACATGTAGATCCTTTTCTCATTTGTGTGATATCTTTGGGATATAGCCCTAGCAGTGCTATTGCTGAGTCAAAGGGTATGCACATTTTTATAGTCCTTTGGGCATAGTTCCAAATTGCTCTCCAAAATAGTTGGATCATTTCACAACTCCACCAACAATGCATTAGTGTTCAAATTTTCCCACATCTTCTCCAACATTTATCATTTTCCTGTTTTGTCATGTTGGCCAATCTGATAGGTGTTATGTGGTACCTCAGAGTTGTTTTGATTTGCATTTCTCTAATCAATGTGATTTAGAGTATTTTTTCATATGACTATAGATGGCTTTAATTTCTTCGTCTGAGAACTGCCTGTTCATATCCTTTGACCATTTATCAATTGGGGAATGACTTGTATTCTTAAAAATTTGACTTAGTTCTCTATATCTTTTAGAAATGAGGCCCTTATCAGAGAGACTGGTTGTAAAAATTCTTTCCTAATTTTCTGCCTTCCTTCTAATCTTGGTTGCATTGGCTTTGTGCAAAAACTTTTCAGTTTAATGTAATCAAAGTTATCTATTTTGCTTTTTGTAATGTTCTCTATCTCCTGTTTGGTCATGAATTCTTCTGTTCTCCATAGATCTGATAGGTAAACTATTCCTTGCTCTCCCAGTTTGCTTATAGTATCAGCCTTTATATCTAAATCATGTACCCATTTTGACTTTATTTTGGTATATGGTGTGAGATTTTGATCTATGCCTAGTTTTTGCCATACTCTTTTTCTAGTTTTCCCAGCAGTTTTTGTGAAAGAGTGAGTTCTTATCCCAGAAGCTTGGGGTCTTTGGGTTTATCAAATAGTAGATTACTATAGTCATTGACTACTGTGTTTCACATACTTAACCTATTCCACTGATCCACCACTCTTATTTCTTAGGCAGTCCCAAGCAGTTTTAATGATTGCTGCTTTATAATACAATTTAAGATCTGGAATGGCTAGGCCACCTTCCGCTGCATTTCTTTTCATTAATTCCCTTGATATTCTGGACCTTTTGTTCTTCCAAATGAATCTTGTTGTTATTTTTTCTAACTCTATAAAATAATTTTTTGGTAGTTTGATTGGCATGGCACCGAATAAGTAAATTAGCTTAGGTAGAATTGTTATTTTTATTATATTAGCTTGGCCTATCCATGAGCAACTGATGTTTTTCCAATTATTGAGATCTGACTTTATTTCTGTGAAAAGTGTTTTACAGTTGTGTTCATATAGTTCCTGGGTTTGTTTCCGTAGGTGGACTCCTAAATATTTTATAATGTCTACAGTAACTTTAAATGGAATTTCTCTTTCTATCTCTTGCTGTTGGGCTTTGTTGGTAATATATTGAAACGCCAATGATTTATGTGGGTTTATTTTATAGCCTGCAACTTTGCTAAAGTTGTTTATTATTTCAAATAGTTTTTTACTTGATTCTCTAGGATTCTCTAAGTATGTCATCATGTCATCTGCAAAGAGTGATAGCTTTGTTTCTCCTTTGCCTATTCTAATGCCTTCAATTTCTTTTTCTTCTCTTATTGCTAAAGCTAACATTTCCAGTACGATATTGAACAACAGCGGTGATAATGGACATCCTTGTTTCACCCCTGATCTTTTTTTTTTTACTTCAGCTGAAGTATAATATATTTTGCTCCAGCCTTTTACCTTTACCCTGTGTGTTGCTCTTTTTCAAATGTGTTTCCTGTAAACAAAATATTGTAAGATTATGGTTTTTAATCCATTCTGCTATCTGCTTCTGTTTTATGGGAGAGTTCATCTCATTCACATTCACAGTTTTATGATTACTATCTGTGTCTTTCTCTCCATCCTTTTCCTCCCTGTTTATGCTTTTCTTTCTCCTTTCTCCTTTTTCTTCCTCACTAATGTTTTGCTTTTGACCACTGCCTCCCTCAGTCCCACCTCCCTTCTATTATCCCACTCCCTTTTTTTCCCCTTTCCCCTTACTACTTCTTCCCTCCCTTCTATCCCAGCCCTTTTCTTTCCCCTTTTTCTTCCTACTGCCTATAGGGCTAGTTAGATTTCTATACCTAACTGATTATGTTATTCCCTCCTGTTGTTCTGATCTCCTTCCCTTCTTTCCCTCTGCTTGTAACAGGTTTTTGTGCCTTTTCCTGTGATGTAATTTACCCTTGTCTGCCTCCTCCTTTCCTTTTCTCTCAGTACATTTTCATAGTTAGATCAGATTAATCCACTTACGTGGATCCATTTAACCCACTAGATTAGTTGGGTTTTTTTTAATCATTACATCAAAGTCAACTTATATCCACCTCCTTTATGGATACCCCTTGAACATGGTGGGGTAACAGTACATTTCTCAGGAGATACAAGTGTCATCTTCCCTTGTAGGTATGTAAACAGTTTGCCCTTATTAACAACATGTTGTATCTTTCTGTCCTGTTTACCTTTTTATGTCTCTCTTGAGTCTTATATTTGAAGATCAAAATTTCTCCTGAGCTCTGGTCTTTTTATCAGGAAGGTATGGAAGTCCCCTATTTTATTGAATATCTATCTCCTCCCCTGAAAGATCATGCTCATTTTTGCTGGGTAGTTGATCCTTGGTTGTAATCCAAGCTCCTTTGCCTTATGGAATATCATATTCCACGCCCTATGGTCTTTTAATGTAGAAGCTGCAAGGGCCTGTGGAATCCTGACTGGTTCCATGAAATTTAAATTGTTTCTTTCTGGCTGCTTGTAGTATTTTCTGTTTGACCTGGTAATTTTGGAATTTAACTACTATATTCCTTGGCATTTTCAATTTGGGATCTCTTTCAGGAGGTGATCAGTGGATCCTTTCTATGGCTATTTTGCCCTCTGTTTCTAGGACCTCAGGGCAGTTTTCCTTGAGATTTCCTGAAAGATACTGTCAAGGCTATTTTTTTCATCATGATTTTCAGGTAGACCAATAATTTTTAAATTGTCTCTCCTGGATCGATTTTCAAGGCCAGTTGTTTTACCAATGAGGTATTTTATATTTTCATCTATTTTTTTATTCTTTTGTTTTTGTTTGACTGAATCTTGCTTTTCAGAGTCATTAGCTTCCATTTGCCCAATTCCAATTTTTAACAAATTGTTTTCTTCTATTAGATTTTGTACCTCCTTCCCCATTTGTCCAATCGTATTTTTTAGAGACTTGTTTTCTTCAGTTAATTTTTGTCCTTCCTTTTCCAAGCTATTGACTCTCTCTTGAGTACCTCTCATTTTTTTTCTCATTTTTTCTTCTACCTCTCTCATTTGACTTTTAAAATCCTTCTTAAGTTCTTCTAAGAAGGCTTTTTGGGCTTCAGACCAGTTATCATTCCCTTTTGAGGTTCCCGATGTGGGTTTGTTGACAATGTTGTCCTCTTCGGAACTCCTGCCTGGATCTTCACTATTCTCATAGTTTAAATCTATGGTACCTTTCTTTTTGCTTACGGTGTTTGCTTATTTCCTGGCCTTTGAAGAGAATGAGTTCTCCTGCTGGGAAGCAGAAGGCACTAACCCAGCCTTCTTGTGTTGGGAGCCTAGGGCCTGGTCACTGGTTTTCTGTGTTGGGGCCTCCAATGCTGGCAGTTGGAGGCTGTAGGGTTCTGGCAGCTTACTTGGTGTTGGGCTAGAATCAGCAAGGTTAGAACTCTAGGGCAACTAAGTTGCCTGCTTTTCCTTTCCTTTCGCTTTCTTCGGCTTCTTTCAGATGGGTGTTGCAGGGTGTTTGTCTGCCTGTGGGTCTTTTTAGTGCTGCTTCCCTTATTTTTGCTGAGGCACTGGGAGAGCTGGTTACTCTGGAATGCCCAGGCATCTGGTGGTTTTCCAAGCTGGCTTCCACCGGTTCCCCCAACCTCAGTGAGTCCAGGTGTTGGTGTTTGCCTGCTCTATCACCCATGCTTCAGGATCTCCTCCTGGTATGCTGAGGTGGGGCTTTCTGCTAGCTTGCTGGGATGCCTCCTGTTCTGTACTGCTCCCCTTCCCCCAGGGTAAGAGGGGCCTTTCCCATTAATCCCTCAAGCTACCTGGGCTACTGAACTGCTGCACCCCATCTTTCTTCTGGTTCTACTGTTCCAGGGTTTTTCCTGGGGTGATATTTTCTAGGCTTTCAAGGGTTAGGAGGGTAAGGGCGACTTACCTCTTAATCCACCATCCTGGCTCCCCAGAAAGGATTTTAAAAGTCAAATAAGAGAGGTAGAAGAAAAATTGGGAAAAGCAATGAGAGGTATGTAAGAGACAGTCAATAGCTTGGAAAAGGAAGGACAAAAATTAATTGTAGAAAACAAGTCCTTAAAAAATACAATTGGCCAACTGGAAAAAAAGAACACTGAAGAAAACAACTCCTTAAAAAGCATAATTGGCCAAATGGAGGAGGTACAAAATCTAATGGAAGAAAACAATTTGTTAAAAATTAGAGTTGGGCACGTGGAAGCTAATGACTGTGAGAGTGAAAATCATTCAAACAGAAACAAAAGAATGTAAAAATAGATGAAAACATAAAGTACCTCATTGGGAAAACACCTGACTTGGAAAATTGATCCTGGACAGATAATTTAAAAATTATTGGTCTACCTGAAAACCATGATGAAAAAACATCTGATCAGCATCTTTCAGGAAATCATCAAGGAAAACTGCCCTGAGGTCCTAGAACCAGAGGGTAGAATAGCCATAGAAAGAATCCATTGATCTCCTCCTGAAAGAGATCCCAAATTGAAAACACCAAGGAATATAGTAGCCAAATTCCAATTACGAGGTCAAAGAGCAATTCCCCAATTGATGGGCATCCCCTCAATTTCCAATTCTTGGCTAATACAAAAAAGAACTGAAGAGCTCACTTTCTTTAGGGCTTCCCATGGACTTTGGGGTCATGTTTTAGGGAGTTTTATTATGTCATACTTACTGGGCTAGGTTGTGCAATGGATAGAATTCTGAGCCTGGAGTCAGGAAGACCTGTGTTCAAATTTGGCCTCAGACACTTAGTAGTTGTGTAACTGTGGTTAAGTCACTTAACCTCTGTCTGCCTGAGTTTCCTCAACTATAAAATGGGTATAATAGTAGCATCTACCTCCCACAGTTGTGAGGATAAAATGAGTTAATAGTTATAATGTGCTTAATATAGTTTCTGCCACATTCTAGGCACTATGTAAATGATAGATATTATTATTTGTTCTTTTGCAACTTTTCCCCGTTGCTTTTAGTTCTGTGATGATGGACCTCGTTCTGTGTCCAAGCAGAACAATGCTAATCTGGATTCCACATGACACTTTCTCTGCCATTCCGAAGACACCTCTTCACCTTAGAAGTTCACTCCATCCCAGACTTCTTACAGTAGGACAGTAGGACTGGCCTCTGCCCTTTTGGCTTCTCTGTCTGATTGAATTATGTTTCCTAGACTCCTTTTATATAAGAAAGACACCAAGGCCAGCCATGTCTTCATTCCTTTCTTGCTGCACTCTAGACTCTCCTGATTTTCTAAGCTTTCTTTTCTATGTCCTCTTTCCTCATTCTAAGGTAAGCTCCTCCAAGGCAGGGACTGTCTTTCTCCTTGTATTTTTATTCTCAGGGTTTAGTACAATGACTGATGCATTGTAAGTGCTTATTAAGTACTTTGTGACTTGAAAATCCTTCAGATACTTAAAGACAGCTCTTCTGCCCTCCTCAGTCTTCTCTTCCCTAGACTGACTCTCCTGACTTTAATTCTGGTTGCTTAGAGTACTGGTATCAAACTCTGATAGAATCTGAGTGACTTAGAAAAACACAGATTAACATTTTATACACACACACACACACAAACACACACACACACACACGCACATATATACACATATATAGATATGCATGCAATGGAACAGATAGTAGAACATATACACATGCATATATATATGTTCTATTGTATTTTTATTTATTTTGTTAGATATTTTCCAATTATAATTTATCCTGGTTCCAGCAGAATTCTGGAATGATTGTGTAGCTGGTGTTTGGCACCTCTGGCTTAGGATAATCAGTTGAAGTAGAAATAATCCAAAAATTACTTAGTGAGAGGAAAAAAAACCCCAGAAAGAATTGTTCTTTAATTTTTAAGTAATTGCTTACCAGGCAGAAAGGTCTTAATCAAGCTATGTATATATTTTTGAAGTTTTTGTTAATGTAGTTTCAATTAACCAGTCTTTCTCTGTCATCAGAATTCTCAAAAACAAGCTGTCTTCAAATATCTCCTTTAATTTTAGAGTAATCTCTAGTTAACAGATGTAAGTACATCTGGGTATTATTTATTATGAGTGACTTTCATTATTGCATTAGACTCTTTTTCTGATTGTTACAGTGATGATGAAAGCAACAGTGAAATTCTAAATTTAATAAGCACTTGGTATCAGATAGTAATGTTAGTACTGTGCAGAAAGCATTTGTAACGCTAAGGTAGTTCCATATGATCACCCAATCAGTGATTTTTAACCCTCACAAATCCACCCCATTCTCTAGTCAAGCTGTCTTTACCTTTGGTTGGGACTCCCAGGATGGCCTTGATGTCTCTAATCTATCCTTTTTCCAATCTGACCTTCCCATAGCTTTCAAAAGCATTTTAAGACATAACCCTGTCCTGCTCAAAATCCTTTTGGTGGTTTCCTATAGCATCTAGTTACATCTTGAGTACCTCCATAACTGGCTCCAATCGACCTCCCCAGCCTTAGTTCATATTACCACCTTTTGGGTATTCAGGGTAGTTTGTTTTGGTCAAACAATACTCCTAGATGTTCTCTCACGATGACATTTCATCTCTTGCCTCTTCCATTGACAACAGATAAAACTAAGCAATTGTGCACTATTGTATACAATAAGCTAAGTGACTAGATAGCGGGATTTTCAAGCTTATGTATCTTGTGGTAAAGCAGTATCTTAAAACATTTAAAGGATGGTAATTGACTGAATGTAATGGACTGATGGCACAGTGGATAGAGTATCAAGCCAGGAATCAGGAAGACTCATCTTCCTGAGTTCAAATCTGGCCTCAGATACTTACTAGCTGTGTGACCCTGGGCAGGTCACTTAACCCTGTTTGCCTCAGTTTCCTCATCTGCAGAATGAACTGGAGAAGGAAATGGCAAGCCACTCTAGTGCCTCTGCCAAGAAAACCCCAAATGAGGTTGTGAAGAGTTGGATAGGGCTGAAAATGACTGAACAATAATAATGGACTAAATAATATGAGGGAGGAGGGCAGAGACTTGAATGTCTCGTAAAAATATTGATCATAGCTCAGGGACATATTTCCTTTTCATATGAATTGAGCCTTGAGGGAACTCAATATTGGGCAAAGAATGCCTTAAATTCCAGTATAGTTCTAAATTTGTACTCTTAAATAGTATTATTTAACTATTATTTTTAATATTAAGTACTTTATTATTTTATTAAATATCTATTCATTTCAAGTATTATAATTATCAGCAATGTATCATAAGGCAATTGTAACTTTTCTTTAAGTATATCATTTAAGCAGATTTATTGAAACCTTTATGATTTTTTTGTGTCTTTAAGCCAAATATTTTTCTTCAGGATATAATATCAATTTTATCTTGTAAGTCAGTAGGAAAATAGGATTCCTTTTATGTGCATTAGTTTTATAGACTTTTTTTTTCCCACAGGAAAGATCCATTCCTGAAAAAGTGACTCAATTATATTGTCTTTTTACCCTTTCCCCATTTTATCTTTTCAGTTTGTCAGTCTTATCATAGTCTCCTTTGATATGTATTAAGAATTTCCGTACAATGGGATGTTATGTATGATAGAGAGGGAGCATGAAGAGCATTTCTTCATCTGAGAATTCCCTAGAGCTGTGGTGTCAAATTCAAATAGAAATAGGGGCCACTAAACCATATGTAAGGATCCCTGCAGGCCAAATGTTGATTTAGAAAAAGACCTATTAACATTATCTGTGTTTTATTCTTTTTATTTTGTTAAATATTTTACCATTTCCCAATTAGATTTTAATCTGGTTCAAACCTCATTTGGAATTGCCCTGGAGAGTAATAAAGCCCCAAGGTATTTGATAACTCTGTATAGCACTGAAATCACTAGGGTCTAGAATAGAGGTTATTGATGAAAGATACTTTGAAGTTGGAGACTGCATAACTGAACATTCATTTTTTCATTCAGTTTAGCGCAGTGAAATTTTGGATATTTTCCAACAAACCTCACCTACTTTTTCCTTGAGCAAGTATCCCATGAAGAAAATCAGGTTAGCATTTCTCATCAAACTTCCCAGGAAATTAGCTGCTGATTAACATAATCCATGGCAATTTAGCCCTTAGATCAAACTAAAAAAAAAAAAGATTATAAAATGTGGGACAATGGCAATAAGAACATCTGTGTAGATGCTAGTATAGCATCGACTTTACAGATTTGGTGAGTTCTTTATTTTTTCTCTTTTCCTATATCTGAGGTTCTGTTAGACCCTTCATATATTGTTGTAATCTCCTAGCTAGTATTTCATTTAGGATTTTTGCATCCATATTCATTGGTGAAACTGGTCCATGATTTTCTCTCCCACCCCCATTTATTTTATTTTTAATTTATGGAATAAAATAAGTATTTCCATGACAGTGTAATAAAAAAAAAGATTGCATATGAAACTACATATCTGCAAAAATAATTTTCTTTCTCATTTTTTTGCTCTTCCTGGTTTAGGTATCAGCACCATATTTGTTTCATAAAAGGAGTTTGGTAGGACTCCTTTACCTATTATTCCTAGCTCCAAACATAAAAAAAAAAAAGTTATTTGGTAGTAACTGAGCATTCTGGATAAGTGCTCATTAGGCAAGACACAGTTTATGGAGAGAAAATATCACCCTCTTTTGGTAGGCTTTTCAGCAGTCTTTGTCTTGTGATTTAGAAAGTTTGTTTCCAAGAGTCAGTACGATAGGTTGTAAGATAATGAATAACAATAATAATAATATTGATAATAATATTAATTAAAGTCCTCTACAAACATTCTCATCTGATCCTTGCAACAACCCTGTGAGGTAGGTGCTATTATTATCCCCACTTTATAGATGAGGAAACTGAGGCAAAGAGAGGTTAAGTGACTTGCTTACAATTACACAACTAGTAAGTGTCTGAGTCTAGACTCTGGTCTTCTTGACTCCAGATCCAGTACTCTGGGCTGAGTCCCTTAGCTGCAGATATGCCATGCAGATATGTCTTGAATTTGCTTACTGAAATGCTGATGGGAGTCTGACCTTGAAGGTTCTGCTTTGAGCCACCTCATGTTCTTTCCGTACATCCTCATCTTGGGAAATGTCCTCAGCTTCCATGAGTTCTATTATTGTCTCTGTTCAGAGAACGCTCACTTGTATATATGCAATTTTAATCTGTCTCATGAGTTACAGTCTTTCATCAACAGTGGACTCCAGGAATCTCCACTTGGATGTCCTGGAGACATCTCAAACTTCAATCATCTTCTCTAAACTCTCCCCTTCTTCAAAGTTCTCTGTTTCTGTTGAGGGCACCACTATCTGACCTGTCACCCAATTTACAACTTCCAAGTCTTCCTCAGTTGGGAGAGGTGAGGGATGACTCTTTTCTCACCTTTATGCAGTCAGACTTATCAGTTCTATCTTCCCCAAATCTCTTGCATTGGTCTCCTTATCTCAGAGGACCACCACCCTACTTTATTAGATCTTCACTACCTCTTTCCAGTATTATTATAATCAACTCTTAATTGGTCTATTTTCACTTTCATCTCTCCAATCTACTCTAGATGGTTGCCAAATCAACCTACTAAAAGTGTAAGCTTGACAATTTCACTCCCTTGCTTTGTTATGTCATTTTTCAGTTGTATCCAACTCTTCATGACCCATTTTGGGTTTTCCTGGCAAGGATACTGGAGTGGTTTGCCATTTCCTTCTTTAGCTCATTTTACAGATGAGTAAACTGAGGCAAACAGGGATAAGTGACTTGCCCAGTATTACACACCCAGTAAGTATCTGAGGCTTTGAGTCAGGTTTTCATGACTCCAGGCCTAGAGCTCTATATACTACACTATCTTAGGGTTGGGATGGCTCAGATAGAGAAGTTAATTCAATCTCATTATCAGTAATGTCCTTCAAGAGATTGAACTCTTAAAGTCAGGACTTTAGAAAAGGGGGGAACTGGATCTTCCCAAATCATTGGTTATTACTAATCATTTCTTTCAGAAGCAACTCCAGTAGACATGCTGCTGACAGCTGCCTCTGTAACTGAAGACCAGGAAAACTAGGAAATACTAACTTTTATATCCTTCAGCCAAGGAGTATTTTCTATCTGGACCGCTGGACATTTCCATAGCCCCTTAAGCTAACCCCTCCTTTATCTATCTCTCTCGTTAGAAATTGAGCTCCTTGAGAATCACAGAGTTTGTCTCATTTCACTGAGTACGGTATTTTGCATGCTGTAAGTATTTAATAAGTGCTTTTCAGTCATTTGTATGGTTACAGATTTGCATTATTAGAGAGGAAGTTGCTTCTTTGGAAAAGTCTTACACTAATTAAATCACAGGTTGAGATACTACAAAAAAGTTTAGTGAAAGATTTTACCCATTCTATGTTAGTATGATTTATCCCTAAGGAAATGCACATCCCTAACAAGACATTTATTTTTCCATTCTTTTTTTCTAGGCTTCTTTGTAGACTGATTTATTTCACATCTTGGTCAAGGAATTAGTGTTCTGGTATATCTATAAGTACCCATTAATAGAGAACTACCTGATTTGTCATTTGACACATTCTAATGTGAAAAATTAGGCCACTTTTTTAATACTAAGAAAAAGATCTATTATGTTGACCAATTAAATAAATCATTACCTAGAACAAGAAGGGCCCTAAGTTCCCAAAGTGGGCAGTACTGACCCCTGCTGGGTGCTGGTCAGATCCGGTGGGTGGTAGTAGCCTTAGGTGAAATTGGGGAGTTTGAATAAAAATAAGGGGGCAGTAGATGCATAAGGAAAGATAACATTTTGAAAAACCGTTTGTATATGTTTCATCTGTTGTGTAACAGACTTAAAGTTGTAGTGATTACATTATTTTCCAAATAAACACACAAAATGCAAATTATAACTGATCAGTGGTCAAGTCTGCTGACAGGTCTTAACAAGCAGGTGTTGGCAGGTGAGCATGTCGAACATTGTCAGGAAGTCCAAGCATGGGCAGAGATACATGTAATGGCTTGTTTACAATACTATACTATACAGTTACATGATGCAATATTGCATCATCAAAATTTCAATGCAAGAAAAAACCCACAAAATTATATTATATTTTAATATATTTTTGAAATGACACAAATTTTAAAAAAAATGTTAAAGGGTTAAAGAAAGTAGATTTCCGGGGGGGGGGGGGCGTGGAGCAATGAGTTTTGTTTTGTTTTGTTTTGTTTTTTTTTAAAGGAGGCAGTAGGCCAAATAGGTTTGGGAACCTTTGGTCTTAACAGAACCTCAGATACAGAGAAGAGAAAAATAAAGAACTCACTGGATTTGTAGAATTGACTCTTTATTATCATCTACACAGATGTTCTTATCGCCATTGGTCTACATTTTATATTCTTTTTAAGTTTGATTTAAGGGCTATGTTGCTATGGATTATGTTAATCAGCCCCTAATTTAGCATAAAAAAAATCAAAGCTAGCCATTTTAGAGACAGGTGTTGTTTTGAGGAATTATGATCCGTTATTTGGTATACTAAAAAATGACTTGGATAATTCAGGCTAAAAATCCCTCTGGTGGGTGCCACTGGTTCTGTTTTAGGGATCTGAGGCAGTGTAGTACAGGGGAAAGAGCCCAATTTAAGAGTCAGAGAATCTGAATTGAAATGTCATCTCTGTTACTTCTTGTGTGACAAGTACATTTCCTTCCTTGACCTTGCTTTACTCAGCAGTAAAATGAGGAACATGCCCTTTAGGATGCCTTCCAGCTCTATCTGTGATCCTCTGATAATTTCTTTTCTTCACTTTGCTAGTGCAGATGTCCTTTAATCATAGTGCAGTTGTATTTCTTGATGCTGATTTGGGCAAGTAGAGCATTCTCATTTACTTCCCAGAACTTTATAATTATATTAGATCACCTTTCCAAGTTGTTACCACTTGTCCCCTTTATGTTGCATCCAAACGCTAGTGCACACATTTTAACCATTAGTCATGGTTTTAATAAGACATTAGAGTGAACTTTCACAAAAGAAACTTCTAATCACCAGCTGCTTAGATGGCAGGCACTGAGAGTGCAAGATGAACTGGTTTAATCTTACACTAGCCACTTAAGTGATTTGGTCACTCAATAATACTAAAATAGTAGAGGAGGAATTCAAACCCAGGTCTCCAACTCCAGTGGACCAGACTGGGTAGTATTTAATAGATAGTCAGTGGGAGGAGGGGGCAAGGAGGTAGAAAGGGAAGGGTGGAGGAGTGGGAAGAGGGGGCTAGAACTAGCTTCTCCCCTTTCTTACCAAGCACCAGTTGACCTTTATCTCTCTTCAGTGCAGGTCCCTCACACAAAACTGTGATCTTGGGCAAGTCACCTGCTTTGGTTAGGTCTCAATTTCCTCATCTAATCCAATTAAATTCTATATCCAGCCTTTTCCTCATCTATCAAATAAGAGTGTTGGACTAAGTGACTTACAAGGTCCCTCTCTCAGTTCTAGGTTCTATAATCCTATTATAACACCAATCCATTCAACATTTATTAAGTACTTACAACACTGAGCCAATCACTGAGGATATAATTAATAAAAAGAAAGGTAGTACCTGTCCTCCATGAGCTTACAGTCTAAAGATTATAGATGCTAGAAGGCAGAGGGGATGAAGTATAAGCATTTTCCGCAGCAGCTGTTTTTGGCTCTTGGTGGTTTGGGGAAGACAATGGGAACCCCTTACCCTTCCAGGAAGAGCTTGACTTTGGGAGAAGCGTGAACACACTATAGTACATTTATGGAAATATTTTGGACTAGAGACACACAGAGTAGGCAGGCATCTTCTTTGCAGAGAAAACCAGTGTAAATGAGATCATTGATCTATGGAAGGATCAGAGAACTATTTCAAATTGTATTAACCCAAATGTTGATAGGTCAGTATAGAAACAACTGAGCTTAGCACTTAGTCAGAAGCAATAATTAGTTAAAATTGGAAGCTACCAGATGGCTCAAATTGTTAACAACATCCATCTGTAAGCTCTTTTAGTAACTAATTCTCCTTCCCACTCAACTAAATGTATCTTAATTGCTTCTTGCCTTATTTTCACATCATGAATTAGAGAGTTAATTTGAGGGCACTTTTTTCATGTTTTCTTTAGGTACCCAAATTGTCAGTTGCAGCTCTGCTATTGACTATCTCATTCTTAGATCAGAGATTCTTAAACTTTTTTTTTTTTTTCTGTGCATGTGTCTTAGGGTTCTTTTGCAGTCTGGTAAAGCTTATTATCTCCTCACAATAAATTTTTAAAATCATAGTTGAAAGAGATGTCAAGTTTTAGTTAGAGGTTAGTGAATATAAAGATGCAAAATTTTTTTTTCCCCATCCAAGTCCACAGACTTTTGAAATATAACCATGGATCCCTTGGGGGGGGTCAATGGACCACAGATTAATAATCCCTATCCTACACGTTCTTTCTTGGCTTTACATATCCTGATCTCTCCCGTTTATTTTCCCACCGATCTATTAATTACTTCTGTCTCCTCTTTGTGACCTCATTCTTTTAAGGTGCAGTGGTAAGCAAGATTTTCTCCTTGGTTCTCTTTTCTCATCCTTCTAGTCTGTATTCTCCTCCTTGACCATGTCATTCATTTCCATGGCTTCAGTTACTGTTTCTATGCCAGAACCTCCTCAGCCAATCCTAACTTCTCATTTGAGTTTTAGACTTGTATTCCCAAATAATTATAGGCTATCTCTACTTGCATGTCACAGAGCACCTTAAACTCAGCATCTAAAGCTGAGCTTAACTTCCTGCCAAAAGCTTTTCTTTTTTATGCTTGCACTATTTGAGTCTGTGGACCATCATTCATTTAATCCTTGTCTCTCTGTGCCCTATGTCTTTCCTTCTTTTCTTAGCCAAAGTGGAAACCATTTATGTTCAGTGACTTCATGTGTCTGACCTAAACTCTCATCACTTCAGTAAAAACTGCTTACTACACTGCTAGCATTGATTTCATAATGAACAAATCTAATGCATTTTTTCTCAACTGTTTCCCCATTTTAATTGAAGGAATAAGGGAAAAATAAATGCTTATTACTTTAAAAATAAAATAATTATAAATGTAAATAATATAAAGAAAATATCGTAGGTCATAAGTCAATTTTGGATTACGTGGTATATGATGTTACTTTAAACTTGATTTTTGAGGCTTCTGTTTTTCAAAGCAATTCTTATCGAATAGGGAGGTCTTTCCTAGGGAATTCATATTTTGGTTTATTGAATAATGGGGTGTTGAGCTCATTTATTTCTGATTCTTCCATATCTTGAGTGGTCTGCTCCATTGATGGTTTTTATGATGACTGCTTTTAATAGTTTGCAGTTCAGAACTATGATTTTTCCTTCATTCCTACTTTGTTTTTTTAAATCATTTTTTATGTCTCTGTTTTATGTTTACATTGTCCACATTTTCCCTTTCATTGCTCTTTCCTCCTTCTCAGTCAATCCCCATAACAAAGATTTTTTTTCCCAAAAGAGAAGAGAAAAAAAAATCAGCAAATTTGATCAGTATATAGAAAAAAAAACAAAAACAAAAACAAAGAAACAATTGACATTTTATGCAATGTTCCACACATGTGGACCTCTCAGCTCTTCAAAGGAGTCATTCTAGTGTTTTTATTATTTCTTTTGATGTCTAGTTTTTTTCTCTAAATTATTTTTTCAAGCTTTGTAAAATATCTCTTCAATAGTTTGTTTGATTTGTATAACACTAGATTTATAAAGTAATTTCATTAGTATTGTCATTTTTATTATATAGGCATAGCCCAGCAATTGGCACTCCAGTTTTTTAAATTCTTTATTTCTATAAGTAGCATTTTATAACTGTATCTATATCAAGTATTGATTGTATTTTGGTAAGATGGACTTTCAGATATTTTATGCATTTAGCAGGTTTTTTTGCATTGTGTTCCAGTTTTCAATTTTTTTCTATTGCGTCTCATATTCTGCTGTTACTGTGTAGAAATGCCCTGTGTGTTTTTGCATGTGTCTGTGTGCACGCGCACATAGAGTTATTTTGTGACTTGCAACCTTACTGAAACTATTAAATGCCTCTGATATTTTATGTGCTGATTCCTTAGGATTTTTTGTTTGTTTGTTTGCTTTTTGCTAGGCAGTGGGGTTAAGTTACTTGCCCAGGGTCACATATCTAGTAAATGTCAAATGTTAAGTGTGTGAGGCCAGATTTGAACTCAGATCCTACTGACTCCAGGGCTGGTGCTCTATCTACTGTGCCACCTAGCTGCCCCTTTATCCCCTAGGATTTTTAAAATAAACTATATCATCAGTAAATAGGTGTAATCTCCTCTTGGCCTATATTTATGTTGTTAATTTTTTTCTTTTGTTTTATTTCTGTTGCTAACATTTATACAACTATATCAGGAAATAGGAGTGTTCTTGCTTTACTCTTGTATTTATTGGGAAAGTTTCTAGTGTTTTGTGGGATATAATTTTAAGGGGTTATATGATGAGAACGGGAGAAAACAATTGAGGTGAAAGGCCTTGGTTTTCTTGGTAAAGTATGAGACTAGATCTTTAAGCCAAGAACACTCTGCCGTCTTTTATTCTGTGGGAGAAGTGAGGTGCAAATACAAGGGGGTAAGGGAGTGCATTAGAAAAGGGCAATATAAAGATGAACTGGCTCATTTTGGGAGTTGGAGGTTGGAAAGGATGAGAGTGTATCCAGAGGAAGAGTGATGGCCTGAGAAAGTACTGAAAAGTAGAGGGATTAGGGATTGAGGAATAAATAGGTTTAGAGGAATCAGCCATAGGAGGAAGCAGAATTCTTGGTCACAGAGTCTCTTGAAAAGTGGATCTCCCTGGTTAGAACGTCTGCTTCTTAAGAGCAGGCATTGTTTCATTCTTTTTATATCCTCAGTGCTTGGTAAAGTGCCTGGCCTATTATAGATACTTAATAAATGGTTACTGATTTACTGAGGAAGTGGAATATTTGTGGGTGATAGGAAGATTCAGGGTATGACTGTTCCAGTATGCAGCTGAAGGAATAAGAAATTGATTAAGGAACTAGAAGGCTAAAATATTTGAGAGAAAATCAATATATATGATAAAGTTTTAACAGTCTTAGGGCAGGAGTTTGGGTGGAGAGGAAGATTGAGCTAAACACTAAACTCATTGAGGAAAAAGTGAGAAGAATACCCTTAGGGCTTGTAGAAAGAAACAAAACAAAACTCTACACAGTCTGGATTGGGTGATAAATTTAGATTCAGTGAACTACAAAGGAGGCAGTAGAGAGACAGTCTGAAATTAACAAAGGGAGAAAGGATTTTGACTCCCTCTCTGAGATCAGTGAGTTGCTAGAGAGGAGAGAAGGTCCAATTGGCATTGGAAAAGGCCAGCATAGCAGTGTGATATGAGGGAGCTGTGTTTCTGAGAGTGCCAGAAAGTGGAAGGGGCATGAAAGGAAGAAGTTTAAAATAGAGCAAAATTTGTTGATTACAGAATGGGAATTACAGAGGGTACAGTGCAAAGGAGTGGGCAGATAGAGAGTGGGACATTGAAGGGTGGTTGGATGGAGATCAGAGAGTGGGCAGCAAGGTTTGACAGTGGGGCTTGCACTTCCACAGTGCTAGCAATTAACCCCTTTCACTTCCAGCTGGGAATTAAGTATTCTTTCCACTGTATAATGTTTTCTCCATCATGATTGAATTAGATTTTTATAATTGCCAAAAGTCATTTGAAGGCAAGTCTCAGGGATGAGAGTGGGTGGTCACCATGTTGTAGTGGAAAGAATGCTGGATAGATGGCATCTGTGACCCTGGGTAAGTCCATTACCCTTTTATGCCTCAGGTTCCTCATCTGTAAAATAAAGGGGTTGCACAAGACCAGAAGTATAGAACACATCTCACAACACTCCCAAGTGAGGCAGATTTACCAGATTAAAGTATAATTGAATTATTCATAACAAAATAAATAAAAATATAATATATTTTAAAATTAAGTTAATATGTGGCCTGGGGATATACTAACGTATGAATTAATTACCTCCATTTCTATTTGAGTTAGACATAACTGGATTAGAAGACCAATTTTAAATATGTGGTTCTATGATTAAGCCAATAATGCTACCGTTGGCACTACTACACCCAGCATAACACCTTGTACAGGATAGATTGTGAATTAATGTGTGTCACATGTTAAGTAATTGAAAAACAAGATTTAACTTGTTGATTTTAAGTGCTAAAGGAAATTTCAGAAATTAGATTTACTGAGGTCTTTTGAATGAAGGCTACCTCACTGGAATAATTAGATACTTTTCAAGGCAACTACTTCCAAGGAAAACATTCATTTTGGGGCCTAAATCCTATTTGTTAAAGCCCCAATTACTGTGTGTGTCTGTAAAGACACACCCGATAGATTTGTGTGTACTAGAGACTCTGACAGAGAGTGCTTAAGGAGAAGATCCGTATGACTGAGAGAGGGTAAAACAATGTGAAAAAAAAAGAGAGAGAGTTGACAAGATATTCAGGCCATAGCATATACTGGGGTATTTTCCTAAGCAAAGTTGACAGTGGAAGCACAGTGAAGGTTGGTTGCTTTTATATTTTAAGTGGACTTGCCATTTCATTATTCCGGAGAGCTATACTAATCACCCCGGCTCTGGCTCCCACTACCTGTTCGGGTTGGCACCTTTCCTTCCGTGTTGCTTGGGTGTACCAAGAGGTGAAGGGATTTACTCAGGGGTCACAGAGCTAGAGGATGTCAGAGACAGGGCTTGATTCTAGCTCTTGATTCCAAGACCAGCTGTGCACCTCTCTGTCTCTCTGTGTCTCTTTCTCTGTTCCGCTCTCTCTTGCTGTCTCTCTCTATCTCTTGCTGTCTATCTGTCTCTCACTGTCTCTGTCTCTGTCTCTCTCTTTATGTTATGCTGCTTCACAGCATAAATGCTAGTTTGGGCTACTGGGTCCAAAGACAAAGAGTTCAAACTGGGAAGGATATTGGAGGCTATTGGGCTATAGGGTCCAACCTCCTTCTTTTTTAGGTGAGGAAACAAGAGATATTTTGACTTGGACATACAGCTAGTGTCTGAGGCAGGATTGGAACCAAATTTACTTGACTCCAGGTGTAGGATTCTATTTGTCATACTACCTAGATATGACACTAATACCTCAAACCAACTATTTGACAAAGTCAGTTGAGTTGGAAGGAGAAGACCACTGGAAACTGCTCTGTGGGTGAGAAAAAGACAAAGTATTATGAGGGTGCTGCAGCTGCAAGGAGTGAGAGTAGTATGGATGGGCCAGGTAGGGACCCCTTCATCTGTGGGGTGGCCTCCTGCCATTAGGTAGCTTCCAGTTTTAACTTATTCTTGCTAACTAACCAAGCTCAGTAGTTTCTACATTGCTAACATATTGCCTAGAGACAGCTAAGTAGATAGAGGGCTGGGCCTGGAGTCAGGAAGACAGGAGTTTAAATACAGCCTCAGTCACTTACTCTGACTGTGTGACCCAGAGTTAGTAACTTCAACTGCTGTTTGCCTCAGTTTCCTCAACTGTAAAATGGGGATAATGATAGAAGCTACTTCACAGAATTGCTGTGAAGAGCAAATGACACTATTTGTAAAGTGCTTTAGCACAGTGCCTGGTACATAGTAGGTGCTTAATAAATGCTTATTTCCTTTCTTCTTATTGTGTCCTCTAAATGCCAGTACCCTGAGACAAAGTCCTGGTCACTCCATTCTAGTTATAATTATATTAAACTCTTGGAGCAGGGGTCAACCAAGTCTGTCTGACTGCTTTTATATGGCTCTACAAGCTCAGAATGGTTTTTCCATTTTTAAATACAATAAAACTTTATTTAAAATGGAAAAACCATTTTTGTTCTTGCTATTCTAGAGGGTTAGTTTAGCTATTCCTGCTTTATGCTGCATTAGAGGAAGTCTTAGTTAAAAAAAATACAAGAAAGCTCAACCATAATTTTGGAGTTGTATCAACAAGTAATTATTTAATTTTTCTTATTCCAACATTTTACAGATATATATGGGACCTTGAACATATAGATCCAGAAACCTCTAGATTCAGTCATCGTGAATTGTTTTAAAAGTTTCTCCAGCCTTTTTCTTCATATTAAGTAGCAATTTTTTTTTGTACTTCCCACCCCTAAACCACACACCCACCTTTTCCAATGCCGAAAAATAGCAAGGTGGCAAAAAGAGAACTAGATGATGATGTCATCGAATCTGTCAAAGATCTCCTTTCTAACGAAGATTCTGCTGATGATGCCTTTAAGAAGAGTGAACTAATTGTTGATGATCCAGAAGAAAAAGACACTGATGTTGAAAAAGGCTCTGATGTGGACCGTGAAAGGCCGGCTTGGAACAGCAAGCTGCAGTACATCTTGGCCCAGGTTGGATTTTCTGTCGGTTTAGGGAATGTGTGGAGATTTCCATACCTGTGCCAGAAGAATGGAGGAGGTAAGTCTACATACACTTCTTAAATACCTTTTGGGGTTTCATCATGAGTCACAGATAGACACATCAGAAGTCTAGAATCTGCTTGTCTCCATGAGAAAAAAAATCTGAATTTTTTTAATTTTTAGTTTGGAAATAAGCATTGTTTTAAAGCTGTGGAACATTTACTTGTAGTTAGTGAAGTCTACTTGCAAATCAAAGACTGAGCTCCTGAATTTATCAGAGGAAAGAGAATCCTGGAACCATTTATATGGGAGCTCTAAGACTCTGTTCTTTAGATTTATGAACTCCCCTGACTATTTTCTCTGTCAATAAAGCAACTGTCCCTAAGATTCTTTCTGAAACCTTTCTAGTAGGCAGCTATAATGGTCATTCAGTGTTTCTCTAGAGTTGAGTGAAGCTCTTTATAGTGAGAGCAAATTGGAGAATAGGGTCAGAGAGGATATTCTCTGTATGTCTGGGTTGACCAAGAGCACCAGGAAACTAGGAATGGTGGAGAATGTATTATAATAATAACAGTTAACATTTTTATATAAAGCTTTGATGTTTCCAAAGTGCCCTTACCCTTTTTATCTCATTTGATAGTCATGCCAACCCTATGAGATGGGTGATATTATTTTATTATTCCCATTTTACATTTGGGGAAATTGAGGCTTAAGAAGTTAAGTGACTTATCCAGTGTCATTATAGCTATTAAGTATATGAGGGAGGATTTGAACTCAGGTTTTCCTGTTTCCAAATTTAGCATTCTAGACCTGAGGCCTTGAGGTCACACGTGACCCTCTAGGTCCTCAAGTGTGGTCCTTTGATTGAATCCAAATTTCACAGAACATATTTCCTTTGTTCTCTCAGGTTTGGATTTAGTCAAAGGGCTGCACTTGACCTAGAGGGCCACATGTGGTCTCGAGGCCTCAGGTTGCCCACTCTTATAATCCAGACACTATGCCCCATCTGGAAATCAACAACCACCAAATCTGTAAACTTACTTTTTAGTGGGCTAGAGTGTTATCGAACTTATTAGAGCTTGAATTTAAGAGACTAACATAATCAGTATATATGTGAAAAAGTGGGAAACTCCCAGTATGAGAATTACCTTCACCAGTGCAGGTCAGACAATCTCCCTCCCCCACCCCAACATGGCTTAGTCCTATGCAATTAGTTGCCTGAGGTTAATTAACATGCCCAGGATAATGTAGCTAGTAAGTGTATGAGGCAGGATTCTTACCCCCATCTTCCTGTATCCAAGTCCAGTGCTTTCTTACTTTTTTTTATCTTTTTTTTATTATTTTAGACTTGACTACTAGTGCTCTTTGTGTAGTATCATGCTGTCTCAGTGAGTAGTCGTAATCCATCAATTTTTGGCTATTTGATCCAGTATGCCTCTGTATCTAGAATTCCTTTCTACCTTTTTTCATTATTATTAACTCATGGGATAATAGATTTAGAATCGGAAAAAAAACCTTAGACGTCTAGTCTAAATGCCTCATTTTAAAGATGAGGAAACTAAAACCTAGAGAGAATAAATAACTTAAACAAGGTCATACAGTTAGTGACACAGGTGACAGGGTTGGGATTTGAACCCATGGCCTCTGACTCCAAATCCATTGGTCTTTCCACTGCCTTAAAAATTTAACTACGAGTGAGTGGTTTTGATAATTGATATCTGAGTGCTTGGTTCAGCATGTCTTTGCCACAGTCTTTTTCTAAAGGGCCCTAATGACTTTGAGCACTGCTCATGAAAGGTACTCACAATATCTGAACCCTAACACTAATGAATAAATATTAATCCAAGTACTCAAGTTCATTTAACATGTAGTCCAGTGGCTCATCCCTTCTGTGGCCTGAAATCTTTTTTTTTATGAATTTATTTTGATTTATCAATAATCACTTCCATAAGCTTTTGAATTTTAAATTTTTCTCCCCCTCCTTCCCGAGACGGTGCACAAACTGATATAGGCTCTACATACATATATTCCTATTATATATATTTTCACATTAGTGATGTTGTAAGTAAGAATTAGAACCAATAGGAGCAACCACCAGAAAGAGGAAACAACAAAACAGAAGAGAAAAAATAGCAAACAGTATGCTTCAGATCTGCATTCAAACTCCATAGTTCTTTCTTTGGATATGGATAGAATTTTCCATCTTGAGGCCTTTGGAGACGTCTTAGATCCTTGCATTGTTGAGAAGGGCTAAGTCTATCAACGTTAGTCATTGTGCAATGTGGCTGTTACTGTGTACAACGTTCTCCTGGTTCTGCTCACTGCACTCAGCATCAGTCCATACAAGTCTTTCCGGGTTTTTTTGAAGTCTACCTGCTCATTACTTCTTATAGCACAATAGTATTCCATTACAATCATATACCACAACTTGTTTAGCCATTCCCCAGTTGATGGGCATCCCCTCAATTTCCAATTCTTTGTGTGGCCTGAAATCTTAAGCAAGTTGAGCTGAGCATTACTTGAATATTTTGGCTATAGCTTTAAGTATTGAGATAGTCACTCAGTCAGTAAACATTTATTAAAAGCCTGCTACGTTCCAAACACTGTGCTAAATGCTCTAAATACAAAAACAAGAGGGGGATAATATCATCATACATAGAACAAATGTTTGCAGATTTTGCTATCGGCATGGCAGGAGTTCCTTCCTTTGAGGTTGATTTGAATCTCTGTGGATATTAGAAGTTAAGTCTTAGGCTGGGGTGGGGAGTTGCTTAAGGAACATAAAACAAAATTAAGTTACTTGGTCCAGGCCACACAGCTAGTAAGGTGTCAGAGATGGGATTTAAACTGCAGCTTTCATGATTCCTAGGCTGATACTCTACGCACTTTGTCATGATGCTGGAAAACAGGTCAGGCCTTGTGAAAATAGCATTCTTTCTTTTTTTTTTTTTAAAGTGAATTTTTATTGATATTGTTTGTTAAGAGAAACTTTAGTTCAAATACCACCTTTGACACTTGCTATCTATATAAATATGGGGAAATCACTTAACATTTATGAATTTCAATCTCCTCCTCTCAGAAATACATATAATTATACCTATACCTCCAACTTGGAAAGTTTATTGAGACACAATCATCATCCTCTTAGGACTGTTGAGAGACTTTTGAAGATATCCACTGTGCCTCTTAAGCTGGAATGGTTTCCCAAATATTTAAAAGTATATTTTCACACCTGTTTCAAAGTTACCTTGTGAACCACAAAGTATTTATTTACATGCCCTATGTTTCCCAAATCTTTTCAGTGAGGCATCCCTTAAAGTAAAGAATAATGAAAGGGGAAAAATGTATTCCGTGAAATCAAGCAACTATCGAAGAAGTCTAACATCGTATTCAGTGTCCTATACCCGTAATTCTCCACTGATAGCTCTTTGAAAGAGCCAAGCTTGGTTGTTCATAATTTCACAGTATTCAGTTTTTGTTTGTTGTTTTTCCGTTTTTATTGTTGAGGTCATTGTGTTTATTGTGTTTTTGATTCTACTTAATGCCACTTTGCACTGATTTCACATAAGTATTTCCATGCTTCTTTGCTGATTGTGCTCAGCATGTCCAGTGCAGTAACATTCCACTAATCATGTACCTCAACAAGTTTAGCCATTCTTCAGTCTGTGGGCATTTTCTTTGTTCCCAGTTCGTTGGTATGTCAAAAAGTTCAGCCATAAATAGAAAATAGCTCTTTCTTAGCTGTGAGTTGAATGTCTCAAAAATATCTCTATTAATTAGTAATTAGAAAAGTGTAGAGCAAAAAGTGTTTTCTTCCTCTGCCCACTAGTACTTCCTAAAGATAAGGCAGTATAACCTGACCAGCCCCAATTCATACAATTGTGTTTCATATTTTAAAAGCAGATTATTAAATAGTGCTTAGGATAATACTCAAAAGATTCTTTTTTTTAGACCCATGTCTAAATATATTTGGAACTTCAGTTTAATCAGTGAGGATAGAGATCTTAGTTTCATTGTATATTATTCCTATAAACATATTTGATATCATATAGTTGGCTTTTAACACAGGAAACACTGAGGAAATTTCCCCTAAGTCTTTAAATATACTATCTTGAACCACCATCTTGAAAAAGAAAGGTGAGAAAGGTTATTGTGCCAAGACCTAGAAAAACTTTTGGGATTGATTCATGCACAACAATTAGCCTGGTGGATAATACTACAATGTGAATTTCTTTTTTTTAAATATTTTATTTTTTCCCCAATTACATGTCAAAACAAATTTTAACATTTTTTTAAGTGAAAAATTTTGAGTACCAAATTCTATCCCTCCCTCCCTGAAATGGTAGGCAGTCTAATATAGGTTATACCTGTGCAATCATGTAAATTTCCATATTAGTGTGCTATAAGAAATGACAAGCAAGATGATTTCAGAAAAACCTAGAAAGACTTACATGAACTGATGTAAAGTGAAGGGAACAGAACCAGGAGAACAATGTACACAGTAACAGCAATATTGTATGATGAAGAACTATGAATGACTTACCTCTTCTCAGCAATACAATGATCCAAGACAATCCCAAAGTATTCATTATGAATCATGCTATCTACCTCCAGAGAAAGAATTGAAGTTGTCTGAATATACAGTGAAGCATGCTCTTTTCCATTCTTTCTTTTTCTTTCTTTTCCTTCCTTCCTTCCTTCCTTCCTTCTTTCCTTCCTTCCTTCCTTCCATCCCTTGTGCATGATAAAGGCCTCATTTCTCAAATAGAACTGAGTCAAATTTATAAGAATAAAAGTCGTTCTCCAACTGATAAATTGTCAAAGAATATGAACAGGCAGTTTTCAGACAAAGAAATGGATGTGCCCAAAGGGCTATAAAATTGTGCTTACCCTTTGACCCAGCAATACCACTTCTAGGTCTGTATCCCAAAGAGATCATAAAAATGGGAAAAGGATCCACATGTACAAAAATATCTGTAGCAGCTCTTATTGTGGTGGCAAAGAATTGGAAATTAAGGAGATGCCCATCAATTGGGAAATGGCTGAACAAGTTGTGGTATATGAATGTAATGGAATACTATTGTGCTATAAGAAATGAAGAGCAGGCTGACTTCAGAAAAACCTAGAAAGACTTATGTGAACTGATGCTGAGTGAAATGAGCAGAATCAGGAGGACATGGTACACAGTAACAGCCACACTGTGTGATGACTGACTTTGATAGACTTGGCTCTTCTCAGCAACGCAAGGATCTAAGACAACTCTAAATCTAAGACAATTATTTACAAAAAAAGAAATGGATATTAATTATTTAAGCCACAATACACCTTTCCAGAAAGACAGACATAACAGATATTGTGGTGAGCACTCTTTATAATTCTGGGCACTAGGTAGATGCTGCTGCTGCTGCTACTGATTATGATAGACATTTATCTATTCATTGATTTATTCAGAATGGACATCCCTCTATCCATCACCTGCTTTGTAGTTTATAATGCCTGGGGACACTGAGAGGTTAGTGGTTTGCCCTTTGCCAGTGTGTCAGAGACAGAACTTGAAGCCAGGGTCTTTCTGATTCTGACCTTGGTTTTCTAGCCATGAAGTCATTTTTGCAGTGCATTTTTGATACAGTGTCTTATTTGAGCTCACACAAAACCTGGGAACTTGCTACCATAGATGTAATTATCCACATTTTCCAAATAAGAAAACTGAAGCTTATAACACTGAAGTGACCTTGCCATAATTACGTAGCTGGTGTCAAAGGCAGAATTTGATCTGATATCTCTCCTGACTTAAAGTAGGACACTTCCAACTCAGCTGCCTCTACTCAAGTACTTAGTACTTGTTGATAAATTAAACAATTACAAACTCTCTATGCCAGGTGCTTGGGATTTATGAGTTCGTTTTTTAGCATTTAGTATTTGAATTTAGTATTTAGTAATTGACTTCCTTTGTAATCCTATACATTTTATTATATCCATTTCAAAATAATTCTGAGAATAGGGCTATAGGTGTCACCAGACTGCCAGAGGAGTCTGAGACTCAAAATACCATTTGATTACATACATGTGTATGTAATTCAATTTGACTATGTATGTATATGTATGCAATCTCATTTGATTGTGTGTATTGTATATATGCATTTTGAGATTAATACACATGCATATATACATTTAGGCACATATATACCTACATCTGCATGCATATATACACTTCTATATGCATCTTCGCTGTGCATGTACACCTACATATGTGTATGCACACATATCTATGCATAATATACATATGTATATATAATCTCATTGGACATTAGAATCTGAAAGCACTATATAAATGTTAGCTATTATTATTTCATTTCTGTAAGAGTGAACTCAACAACCAGGTGGCACTAGGAGGTTTTGTTCCCAGTTGTCCCCAACATATGCAATGTTCTGTGCCCATAGGAGTGCTAATGTATTCTCAGTCCTCATTCTCCTTTCCTTCTAGGTTCTATTGGTAAAATTTTGTCATAATTTGTTCTTTAAAATTCATTTGAATTGTGCTGGTCTGGAATTCATGGTCCTTTAGAAGCCATAGAGTAGACTGAAATTTACATTTGTATTTTTCATTAATAAAAGTAACTGTTTAAAGAGGATTCCATGGGGTAGGCTTAGCCTACTTGAGAAACTAGCTACTTTTAAATACTCTAGCAAATGTGTATGTAAATTTATGCTGCTGGTGCTAATTCATGACCTGGTCACAAAAACGTGCTTTATAGCAATTTGCTTCTTTTTTTCTGCCCTTGAAAGTGAGACTTCTATATTCCTTTTAAAATGTTCCAAATTTGAAATAATTTTCCCTCAATCTGAAATATTCAAAATGTACTGGTTTTTACCAGAAATGTCAACTTTACTATATTGTCTTATTTGTGTTTCTCTCTATAGGTGCATATCTTGTGCCATATTTAATATTGCTGCTGGTAATAGGCATCCCACTTTTTTTCCTGGAACTCGCTGTTGGACAGCGAATCCGAAGAGGGAGCATTGGTGTGTGGAATTACATCAGCCCTAAACTAGGCGGGATTGGATTCGCAAGTTGTGTAGTAAGTGATGTGTGCCTTTTCATTTAATCTTTAATCTTCTGATAGAAAAGAGAAAAAAAAGATGCTGATTTTAAAGCAAAGAATAACTTTTTTTCTAATTCTTTTAAATAAGTAGAATGTGTGCTAATGTAGAAATCTTAAGGATTATAGATCTTTAGCTGTGAATCCAGTTAATATGTATTCTTTAGGGAATGGCATGTGAATGATATAAATATTCCAAATAATCATGGAAAAAAGGATGGCTATCAGAAAGAATTTTAGTCATATAGGGAAAAAGTTTAAAATAAAAATATAATTTATAATTTGAAGGTTTCACATGCAGTAGGCTTAGATAACTTTACTGTTACATATCTTTTGTTTTCAAATATTGTTCTCCCCCCTTCCTCAATCTACTGAACCATTCCTTGTAATAAAAAATTTCAAGAGGGAGGAAGGGAGAAAGGAAGAAAAGGAAGGGGAGAAGAGAGAGGGGATTAGCAAAACAAGCTAAGCCAAAGCTATGGTGCCTGATAGTATATGCAATATTAATGGGATTATTTTCTCTTTTAGGTGTGTTTCTTTGTGGCCCTCTACTACAATGTTATCATTGGCTGGAGCTTATTCTATTTTTCACAATCTTTTCAGCAGCCTCTTCCATGGGATCAGTGCCCTCTGGTGAAAAATACTTCTCACACTTGTAAGAAACATAATTTTTTTTTTTGTTACTTAAGGATAAGGAATTTTTGTATTAAGATTATCAGGGCAAAATTATAGTATACTTTTCAAAAATCATTATGACTATACATATTCTGTTCTCCAAATTCTTTATGGTCCTACTTACTTTAAAAAAAACAGAACAAAACAACAAAAACCCAAACAAACCAAAAAATCTTATTTCATTATGAATCCTAAATAATGAATGTCAAAGGACAAGTCATCAAAACAATGAATAATTATGTGAAAAAATGATAATGATGAAAAAAATCTTAATTTATTGATACCTTGTTTTGTAACACTTTTATTTCTGAATATATCCCTCCCCTTTCTCTATTGAATGATCTATCCTTTGAAAGAAGGATTAAAAAAGAAAGGAGAGGGAAGCAAAGCCAATCATGTGTGACAGCAAATGCAGTATTCCACAGCCATAGTTCCCTTTGCTTTGCAAAGAGGAGAGAGACATGCATTTTCTCAACTTTTTTCTTTTCTGAGAGCCTTCTTTTACCAATTATCCAAATGCTCTTAGGGCTTCGCAACATGTTCTGTTATTGTCCTTTGTACCACTAGAAGAGATTGTGAGCATTAGCCTTCATCTCTCCCCTACCCTTGATCCAAATGCACATTCTTATGAAAATTGGAGGAAACTACAAATATTAATTTTGTTTCAAGTACTTCAAATTACTTTAGTTTTCTTTGGCTTTTTTTTTAGGTTCCTGGATATAAAATAATTTTATAGGCCTGTTCTTGAGAACCAGATTTTTAGATAATTTAGACAATCATGAGGGATGGCAGGGGGAAATAAAGACCTACTTTTTGCATGAATTAGCTGAGAGAAATCAGGGTGAAAGCCAAATTGACCAACCAAATTCACTGGACAGTTAGCTCCCACCACCTCACCTTTGTGACGTAGATTGAACTTCAAAGTCTTTCAGACTTTTATTTAATTAATTCATGTGATGCTTGGGATGCATACTTTTACCCTTTTATCAAGAAAGGGAATCTAAGATTTTTTTTTTCTAAGATTACTTTAAAGAAAAATATTTAGTTTAAAAAAAAGTTTTTCTGTACAAGCAGAGTAAAGAAATTAATTAAATAATTTAGCCAAAATAATGAGGAAAAGTGGTTTTAGGCCAAGTTATATATTAAATTACCTCATTTCTCTACATAGTTGGTTTTGGCCACTAGCACAAAGTGGGTGTAATATTTTGCTTATTCCAATAATTTGTTAACTACCTTTATTATTAAAATCCTCCCCTTAGTCCAGAAGAAAAAACTTGTCAAATATCCAGATCTTTTGTCATGAAGGTAACAAATACCAGATATTTAGATAAATTGATTTTTCACTCACAGGTTTATTGTCATGATTTTTCTTGTACAGAATTGGAATCACTTCTAAATATGATAGGAAAAATATTTAGGCTTGGAAAAGTAAGACTAGGCACCCTTAGAAATTTCAAAATAGAAAATATTGTTTCTGTTCCAAATCAGCTCCTGGAGGCAGAGACTATGATATAATTTTATGGTCATAATGAGATAATCATTTCTCATAAGAACACATAAGTTTATCCCTAGGATGATATTATCTCATAAAGCTAAAGCCATAATAATTTGTATGGGGCGAACAGTATCTACTATATGTCCATGGCCAAATTATATATCAGTAATTAGATTCATAAATTTATAATTAGAAAGGATCATAGATAGATAGGTAGATAGAGCATTTATTAAGTGTTTCTATATTTATATGCCAAGCTCTCTACTAAGTGCTGAGGACGAAAATACTAGGAGGCAAAAGAGACCCTATGCCCAATGAACAGAGAAGGGTACCTGTTTAGTGGCATTGATGTCCAATACCTTCGTTCCTAGTGATAAAACTGAGGTACACAGTCAAGTTATTTACCCAGCATCACATAGTTAGTGAGTGTCTTTGAATTTGAATCCAGGTCTTTTTTTTTTTTTTAATTTTTTTGGCTAGGCAATGGGGTTAAGTGACTTGCCCAGGGTCACACAACTAGTAAGTATTATGAGTCTGAGGCTGGATATGAACTCAGGTCCTCCTGAATCCAGGAACCCAGGTCTTTCTGATGCCAGGTCCAAAATCTTATACATGGTACCTCCTTCAACATGTCTTGGACAGATATTACAGAGGACTATGAACTGAGCTCAAAAACTCAATTGTTGGGCCTAAAATTTTCAGGGAGTTATTGAAAAAGAATCTTCATAGTCCTGCTCTAAAACTTACTTTAGTCATGGATTTTCATGAACTGTGCTTGAATATTTTCAGTGGTAAGTAGACCTTGGGTTCTTTGAGAGCAGAAGTATTTGGCATAAGATAGTGACTGAAAGATGGTGTCACTGAAGACTTGTTTGTTAGGTTAATAAGATCTTCAGTCCCTTTTTTAGAAAGGCTATATGAGATAAACACATTGTCCACTTTTTAGATTATCCATGTCGAAATTGTTGTCAATCCTTTTTAATCATAGAAAGACTTCTCTAGCCCTGTAAAATGTCCCTGTACTAAATTGCTCTGCTCCTCAGCTTTCTGCTGGGGTATGCTTAAAACTGCAAATTAAATATACTAATAGCCTAACACACTGAGCACCCAGAAAAATAATTTGAATGAACTTTGAATTCAGTAAGTACAAATGATGGTTGAATTGGGTGAATAGAGAAAGGCAACTTTAAACAAGCAAACAAAAGTAAACAATATGATGCATTTCTAGACATTCATCAGGTTTGGTGCTATTAGCATGGACTTTTAGACATGTGCCCCAAAAGATACCATATCATGGGGTATGAAAGCAAAGTTACCTTTTAGTTTTGAATGTTCTTGCTTTTGTATATAATAGAAAAATAAAGGGAACACCTAGCATTTTGCTATCTTTTAAAATATGATTTACATTTGCATTTCAAAAACATGAAATGTTTGAGTGAATTTGCATTAATATATATGTTTATAATCTATATAATGAATTTTTAGAGCAGCTAGGTGGCATAGTGGGTAGAGTGCCCAGAGTCAGGAAGACCTGAGTTCAGATTCAGACTCAGACATTTACTGTGTAACTCTGGACAAGTCACTTAACCTGTCTACCTCAGTTTCCTCAACTGTAGAATGAGGATAACAACACCTCTTACCTCTCAGGGTTGTTGTGAGGATCAAATGAGATGATATTTGTAAAATGTTTAGTACAGTGCCTGGCACATAGTAAGTGTTTAATAAATGCTGGAACATAGTAAGTGTTTAATAAATGCTCCCCATCTCCTCTTACTGATAGCTATAGATTTTTAAAATTTATCATATTAAGTTTCCATTCCATGAAAACAGCAATTGTATTCTATCAAAAGGTATGAAATACTTTGCAGAGAAATATTCTCTGACCATTTCTAATGTAATTACCACAGTCTTCAGATCTGAAATCATTCTTTCCCTTCTTTTTTTCCCCCTTCAGTTGTGGAGCCAGAATGTGAAAGGAGTTCTGCCACGACCTATTACTGGTATAGAGAAGCCTTGAATATTTCTGACTCCATCTCAGAGAGCGGGGGCCTCAACTGGAAGATGACAGTCTGCTTACTGTCTGCCTGGGTCTTGGTTTGCTTAGCAATGATCAAAGGCATTCAGTCTTCAGGCAAAGTTAGTACATTCTTTTTGGCTTCCTGCCCATTAGCTAGCAGGCATATATCATCCCATTCCTGGACACCACACTCCTCACATGCCGTCTTCTCTATCTGTAGGGGCAACTAGACTAGAAGTCATGATTCATTTGGCTCTTGAATAAACTTAGGTATAAGAATGGTGGGCCCTGGATGAAGAAGCATTTTGCTACCAGTTATACAAAAAGACTTGAGGGTTAATGAAAAGCAGTGTGTTAAGAATGTGTTCAGGTTCTGATAATCGGAGGATGAAGTTGAAGTGTTTGTCCAGGGGTCTTTATTTCTTTCTTCTTTTCTCTCTCTGTCTCTGTCTCTGTCTCTCTGTCTCTCTCTCTCTCCCTATCATTTTCCATCCATCCATTTCTTCCTTCCTTTCTCCCTCCCTTCTTTCCTTTTTTCTTTCTTTTTTTTTCCTTCCTTTTTCTTTCTCTTCCTTTTTTCTCTCTCTTTTTCTTTGTTCCTTTTTCCCTCTCTCTTTCTTTCTTCCTTCCCTCCCTTCTTTCTTTCCTTCGTTACATTTCCTCCATCCTTTATTTCTTCCCTCACTCTCTCCTCTCTTTCCCTCTTAAATATTTTTTAAAATTTTTCCTTGTACGTTAATTTACAGCATCCTAAATATCTTTAAGGTCTTCTGAGATTCTTTGTTTTGTTCATCTGATGGCCCTGAAAGTGTATTTTGGACAGTGGCATATAGAAACTTTTCCCCATCCCCAAAGGGCTCTGATTAGCTCCTGAGGTTTCTGAATTCTCCAGGGATGGGCATACTTTTAGAAATCTGGGTCATCATGTTTGAGCCTAACAAGCATTTTGGCTTGAATGAAATTTATCAAGAGTTTCAATTTCACTGTGTACCACATGTATAAAATAGATAGGAATTATAAGAGTAAGCAATAATTTTATCCAACAAAAAGAATATTAAATTTTGAATCATCAGAATTTATTAGGCTGATCTTTTTTTTTTTTAAATTGAGTCACCAAACTACTTTTCTATTCAGTACTGTTACTCTACCATCACCTTTGACTTTGCATTGTTTTCAGAAGATAAAATCTTGAAAAGGATGGGACAAATAAATACTACAGAAAATCTGACATTAGTGTAGTAAAGCTGTTATTTAAGAAAACTTAAATTTTTTTAAAGATTATTTCCAATTATATTATTATTGGATGATTTCAAACTAACCTTTCCAGTTCTGAAATTAGTAGTGTCTTTCTTTCCAAAATAGATTTTGCTTATGAGGATGGAAATATAGTTCTAAAGACATGTAGATTCACTTTCAAATCTAATGAAAATTTTATTGCATGACTAACTATGCTGAATTAACCATTAATCATTTTAATTGGGTATGCCCTGCACTGTATGTTAAGGTACTTTGCAACTGCATTCTTACAGGTTACAAAGAGCAAATTATGGAGTTGTAGGTTCGTGTGTTTTTTTTTTTTTTAACAGAGAATGACCATGCTTACTTATGTAAAAAGCACCATGGTTAAAACCAGAAGGGTTTTTTTGGTCATTTTTGGACATCCACTAAGGGCTTATACTCATCATTGGGCATATTTATCAAGGAAATTTTGTTCTAAATTGTATAAAAATAGAGAAATTGTGATCTATATAGTTTATGTATGATCTTCATTGTAAATTTGGGGGAAAATGCATTACTCCAGTATTATGATTTTGTACCAGTGAAATGATATAATTGCTATAACAATTTAAAAAATGAAGTCAAGGCTTAGAGAAATTAACTAGACAATTAAGTTCAGAAAGAAGATTAAATTATTCTGACCTGAAAATGCCAGGACAAACCATTTGCTAACTTGTTTTACAGTAATATCTTCCTTGTCTGGCCATTCTTTTCACTTTGCAAGTATAGTTGGCCTGATTCTCAAGCACTGTTAATAAGAGTAGTATTGATAAGATGCATGGGATCAGAAGATCAAAGCTGGTGGGCCTTATATGGCTCATATTGTGAATGAGGAAAACTGAGCTGAAGTGATTTGCCAACAGAGAGAGGAGTTTCTCCACACCAGCTTTTAAAACATATGCAAACATGTGAAACTGTCTTCAAAGCATTGAATGTTCAAAGAAATCCTTATTTTTTAGGAGAAAACCAATTTATTGTAAGGTAAGGATGGTCTTCAAGAATTGGACAGTTCGTCAGTCATCATAGTAATGAGTCAGAGAGCTTGGCTAGGGTCCTGTCCCCCATTCTTATGTTAAGACATAACAGATAAATCTTTATATGAAGATGGAAAATATCCTCTCTTTTAAATTGATATTAGAAAATTATGTCAAAATGGGGCAACTATTTAGACACATCCAGTCAGTCATTTAGCATTTAAGAAGTGCCTTCTATGTGCCAGGCATTGTGCTAAGTGCTGGGGATAAAAAAAAAATGCAAAACAGAGTCCTTGCTCTTGAGGACCTCATGGTCTAATGGGAGAGAATTATCTAGATAAGTCAGGCAGTAGATGTTTTATTATTGAGTGTAAGGGATCCTTCAGTCTCAGTTGCTGTATTGTTTGTTTGCAGCCATAATTCAAAGGGATTTATTAAAACATCTGTTTTACATCATGGAATCCCATTCCTAAAAGATAGGAGAAGTATAGGACCTGTAAGTTCATTAATATAGGGAACTACTGGGTGAGAAAACTCTCTCTAGTGATATAGGGACACTTCCTTTGCAACTTAGGGAGTGGTTTGAGTGCTGGATGTGGAGTCAGGAAGACTTGAGCTCAGTCCTGTCTCAAACATTTATTAATTAGCTAAGTGGCCCTGGAACAAGACACTTAACCTTTTGACCTAAATTTCCACTTCTGTGAAGAGGGGATAGCAATAGCATCTACTTCATAGGAATATATTGTAAAGATCAAAATGAGATAAATAATATGCGTGTAATTATGTAATATCCATAAATGAGCTATGATTATATTATAACTTATAGAATTGCTTAGAGCACTGAGAAATCAAGTGATTTGTTCAATGTTACACAGCCAGTATGTGTCAGAAGTGGAACTCAAACCCATGTCCTTTGGTTTCAAGGCCAGCCCTCTAGCCATGATGCCTCTTAGACTTGATCTCTGAAAGGGTTTTCAAGAAATCATATGAGTTGTTTGGTAGCTTTTATACATGTAAATAAGCCATCCAGTATAGAAAACCTTTTTTTAAGAACTCCAGGGATAGCATCTCTACTGACTTCCTCAGTTTTTTCTAGCTGTTTTGTTATACTGATCACCATGATGGTTTTTCTTATAGTTAGTCCATCTCCTATTTTCATTGAAAATAACTAACTCTTCATTAGTCCTTGGATGTGACCGATACTTGGCTGTTGAAGAGTTGGAAAGAATCTCCCGCATTCACCATAGCTTTTACTTTCCTAGACCACACAAATGCTTTTTGGCTTTCATCATTGGATCATTTCTACTTGCATTAGTCATCTTTGGTGCCCTTTTCTAATCTCTCTCCTGTTTCTTCACATCCTTTTAAAGTGTGGTCAGAACCAAGAAGGCATAGGCTTACGAGATTGCTTAACATCTTTCTATGCTACGTTCCCACTTTTAGATCTCAAGAGATATTGATATTTTCTAGGGATAGGGATAGGAGTTGTGATTTCATTGATAGAGGAAACTTTGAGGGAGGAAATGCCTACCAACGCCTGCTAGCACCTTCTCTGCAAATGATGGTCTTAGAGTACTGCTAAGGCATTGACAAGTGCAGTGATTTACCCAAGGACACACAGCCAGTTTGTGTCCCACCAGAACTCGCATCTTCCTGGGTTTAAGGGTTGTACTCTATCCACTGTGCCATGCAGAAATTCTCAGGTAATTTTTGTTATTTAAAGATGAGTGTGGGATTTTTAACACCTTAACACCTGAAGTGCATTCTATAATATCACATGTTTTTACACCCTTATGGAAAGCCCATGTTCACTTGCAACTTGACTGTTGTGAGAAGCTTAGGTTCCCATGACTAATAAAAGGTATTCTGGAAATAGTCCAGAGAAACATCCAGAAAAAAAGCACCTCAGATGATAGAACTGAGAATTGACAATAATTTAATAATAAACCTAGACTAAAAAGATGAAGACTAAGAGGCAGCATGCAGTAGCGAGTGGGAAGAGTACTGGGCCTGGAGTTAGGTACACTTGGATACAGCTTCTGCCTTAACGTTTTTTACTAGCCAAGTGACCATGGACAAGTCACTTAACCTCACTGTGTCTTGGTTTTCTCATCTGTATAATGAGGAAGTTGAGCTCAGTTGCTTTCTAAGGCCACTTCCAACCTTAAATCTATGATGTTATGATCTTAACTGTTGCTCTGAATGAGAAGACATGGCTGGAGTGAAGTCTGCTCTTAGAGGGAGTACATTCTCATTGTGATCATATATCCATTGAAGTATCATGTGATGCTTTACAGAGCAATCAGCAACTGGAGCCCTGCCCCAGGAGGCATGTGGTAGGAACAACAGCTATTGAGTGCGCTAGGCAAGTTTTTTCCTTAAAAGATATTAAAACCATCTTGTGCTGACTTTTGTACTCAGGCCACCAGGAAGCTGATAAAAGATGCGAGCCTTGTTCCCCTCAGCCAATAAGTCTTCAAGAGCATTTTAAAAAGCTAGCCTAACCCACATGACAGATAGGACTCCTGCTGAAAAATATATGACAACTAATGAATGTTAAAAAAAAAATAGTTAAAAAGCTTTAGACAAATCAATTAGTGAGGGGTTAGGGATTGTAAAAATGTTTGGGTACTATTTCTAACCATATGTATTAGAACTATTGCCTCCCAATGGATAGGCAGTGGATCTGACCTAGAATGAATTTTCTTATTTTCCATTTTGGGGGCTGTAATAATAAATGATAATACTACTTATGATGAGGACAATGATAATCATGTTATTACAAATTTAAGACTTAGCACACTAGGTCAGGCTCTTTAGATGTCCAAAGGGACATCTAAATGGCAGCTTCCTATGATTCAGGATGCAGTCAGCCTTATTCCCAAAGTAGGATTCTCTAAGCACTGACTGGAGAGCAGCCTTGAACATTCAGCATAATCTTTGGGCTACATTTGTGGGACATTGGTTCAACCTGAGGAAAATCTTCTTGACTATCTGAATAGTAACACCACCACTACCACCAACACCAGCACCACCACCAACACCAATCATACCAATACCAATACTACTCCCAAACAGCAACAAGCCTGTTATTGAATCCTTTCCTCTTTCGTGTTGAGTCAGGAAGGGTTTGAGGCACTGTTGCCTTATAGAGGCCGGAGTCCCCTCAGGGCCATAATGAAACATTGGAGGAGGACACTCAAATGAACGAATGGATGAAAAAAAAATTTATTAAGCACTCACTATGTGCCAGGCACTGTACTAGTACTTTGCAATTTATAAAGCTGTGATCTTCTTATGGAAAACATAAACTCTTTTGCTTGGCCTAATAGCATACCGAGTATTTTAGAAACATTCCTTTTCATTACTTTCCATGGGGGAGCTGAGTGTGAAAGAATTTTCACACCCCATTTTAGCTGATAAGAAGACTGGTCTGTTAAAACATACTTGCTGTCAGGATCATTTTCCTACATGTGCCTCTATAGATGAATCCCATGTGTCTTAGCAGCCGCTAAAAGAGCAGTCATCACTCTCTCACCACGTTTTCACCGAGTGTTCTTCTCTCGCAAAAAAAAAAAAAAATCCTGTTATCTGGATAATGTTGAAAATATTTTTAGAATATGTGCAGTTGGTTACTTTCCCTTAAAGAGATAACAACCATGAGTAAAAATTGTAAAAATTTTATTTTAAAAAGATTAAAGTTTCATTGATTCATTTTGTTCAACATCAGAACATAAAGGAAGGGTTTTTGACAATGATACTCGCTCATTCCTGGGTGTTTGGGTATACCGGGCCCACCCTCTCTGCTAAGCCTGTCCAACATATTCATTTCTGTATATACTCTTACCCTCTATCTCCATACCCAGCAAGCTTTCTTTTAATAGCAAAGCAAAATCATCAGGCCAAGTTACCTGACTTTGGCTGTGCATGTGAGTGTTCTGTGTCCATAGTCACTTACCTCTCCAAGAAAAGGAGGGAGGTACCTTTTTCCTCCTCTCTCCTCCAAATTGGTCATTGCCGTTTCAATGTCCAGGTTCATTCCAGTATCATAGAAAATATTTATAAAGTTTTGTTTTTTCTTTTTCAAATACAGATGTTCCATAGAACTGATTTGTCCAGATTTCCTTGATCTGTAAGCTGGGTATTGACATTTTAATAAATAAAAAAATCCAGTTTTGTACTAGGTTTTCATTGATGTCATTTTGGGGGATGAAAACTCACAAAAGCATGGTCACTAGATTTGCTGAAGGTGCCATAGGTGCCTTTAGAAGGGGAAACAAATATTCAAAAGACGGTTTTATATGACTTCAGTTGTAAAGGCTATTCCTCTATTTCCTTTTATTCCATAATGGTCATGAGAATTGTAGTGCATTGTAGTGGATAGAATGAGTTTTAGTTTTGTGTCAAGAATATAATTTATGAAGGAATTGGAAAATTTTTAAAAATGCATAGTTTTTTATTTTCATGGGATTGTACATAAACACAAAATTTACTTAGTGTGCTTCTCTTAGACTTTAAGTTGCAAAGATGTGTCCACCTACATTAGTAACAATAATGAAAATAATAGCTAGCATTCATATAATGAATTATTCCTGTGGTAAATTCATGTACTTTATTTACATTCATAATAATTATTCATAAAATTATTCCTATAATAAATATAACAAATTTAACATTTGCAAAGCATTTTACAGATATTAATTCATTTTATCCTCACAGCAGCCCTGGGATAGAGTTGCCATTATTCCCATTTTACAGGTGAGGGAATTAAGGAAGACAGAGGTCAAGTGGCTCATTTCCTCATCTGAAGTTCTCTATACCAATGAAATTACAGGTCCAGTCCTAGGTCTATCTTGTCTAATCAATTTGATTTGTAATGGTTACATTGTGGTAGAGGCCCAGGACAAGTCCCAAACTTGTAGCTACATCATCAGTACTTGTTCCACTGGTACCAGAAATAAGGATGTTCATAGCCAGGATTTACTGAAGAAACATATTTTTGAGGAGGTAGGAAGGAAACTGAGCAGATTTATTCAGGTTTCCTTGGTGTGTAAGCTGGATTTTTGACATTTTAATCAGTGAAGTTATTTGGAGCTCTGCTAAAACTAAGTGCTTGATTTAAAGGGGGGCGTGGAAGAATCAACCACCATATAGCACTCTACCAATGCTGCCTATTTAATGACAAAACAAAGAAATGAATGATAAAAAAGTGATATTATTAAGGGTTAGGAAATGAACATACTTCATGAGCTACTTAGGACTTCAAGAGATTTAAAGAATTCCTGAATTAGGTAAAGAAAGAAAAAAAATTCTGGTTTTGGAAAAGCAGAGTGATGAAAAAAATTAAAGATTTGTGTGTGCATTTATGTGTATATCCATGTGTGCATGCTGAACAGGCTATTTGTAAAAGTGTGAAATGATTTAAAAATTACATTTCCTAAAGACTTGTATGGGCATAAGTGGTTGACTATTTCCAATATTAGCTCTTAAAAGTAGTAATGCTCCCTTATTTTACAGAGAGTACGGTACTACTTTTTTTGGGGGGGGGCGGTGTTACTAAATTAAAGTCTATAGAAAATTGTTCTAATTTCAAAATGATTTTTCCTGTAAGGATAGCCATCGTTGTCAGAATAGACCAGTGGATTCACTGTAGTGATGAGCTAGGGGCCCAGTGGAGAAAGCACTGAACCCAAGTTCAAATATGAGGGTAGGCATTTCCTACGTACATACTACTGGACCGATCATTTAGTCTCTGCATCCATTTTCTCATCTGTAAAATGGGGGTTAATAATATCACCTACCTCCCACGGTTGTTGTGAAGATATAATGAGATATAAATACTAGTTATTTAGGTGTTTTCTACATAAATTTAATAGAATTGAATTTTCAGCTTAACACAACCATTATTCATACTAAGGCTTTTGAGTCTGTTTGTTACATAATAATATGTTTTTGCTTTTTTTTTTTTCCAGATCATGTATTTTAGTTCACTTTTTCCATATGTGGTACTCATATGCTTTCTAATCAGAGCCCTGCTTTTAAATGGTTCAATTGATGGCATCCGTCATATGTTTACCCCTAAGGTATGTGCTTAGCTTCAGAGTAAGACATAATTTATGAGTGTATTATATTAATTGTTAGAAATGCTTTGAATGTTAAAGGCCACCAGAGCCTGCCTTAGGAGGTTAATTTTCTTATACTTGGTGTTTTTTTTTAAATTTTAGATTGAGGGTTTTCTAAATCATTGGCACTATAACATGTGATATTGATCAAACTGAAATATTTCTTGTTTGTGTTCAAGAGTCCGTATTAGGATTTAAGACTTAAATATCAATCTAGTTGTGTTCTTTAAAATCATGGAATCTAAGACTACTCTAGTCATTATTTAAGATTTCAAATGATTTAAAAACATTTCAGATTGTTTTTACATATAACTGGTGAAAAATAAAATACTAAATAAAATTTTTTTTTTTCAGAAGTAAAGGCTTAAAGTCAAAGCCTTGATTCCAACCCCTTTCCCATTCCAGAAACATAGATAGAAAGAAAAATGTGTTGTGTTTTTGAAAAGATAATGATAAAAATGAAGCAATTGATTTTTAAAATGTGGAGGGAAAGGTTCTCTATTTCTAAAGGTAACAATATTAAAAAATAATTTTATGCTGATAAAAGTATAGAATTTAATTCTTCACTGATCATCTATAAATAAAAAAGGGTTGTTATGTATATGATTGTTGTTGTTGTCATTGTTCAGTTATTTCAGTTGTGACCAACACTTTGTGACCCCATTTGAGGTTTTCTTAGCAGAGATACTGGCATGGTTTGCCTTTTTCTGCTCCAGCTCACTTTACTGTTGAGGAAACTGGAGCAAACTGGGTTAAGTGACTTGCCCAGGGTCACATAGCTAGTAGGTGTCCGATGCCAGACTTGAATTCAGAAAAATGAGTCTTCTTGACTTTAGTCCCAGGATTTTGTGCTACCAAACACTAGTAAGTTAATAGTCAACTTAATAAGTGCTTCTGGGAATAACAACAACAACAATAATTAATAGCTGTCTAGTGCATTCAGGTTTGCAAATTACCTCTTTCGATCCTTGCAATGAACTCTGTGAATTAGGAGCCTGTTGTTATCCCCATTTTACAGTTGAGGAAACTGAAGCCTAGAGATGCTAAGTGACAGTTACATAGCAAGTAAGCGTTTAAGATGAATTGAAACTCGTCTTTCATTTTTTTTTTTCCACTGCTTTATGCTGTCTCCACACAGGATATAGAATTGTTGCAGTTCTAAATTATTTGTGTTCTTGTTGAACTGGGAAATCTGGCTACTGAATTACTTCTCAGTTGTGTATAACTTTTGAAGAGAATTCAACTTAGGAAATATAGGAGGCAAAATTTGTATTTTCCATCTTTAAGGGGGTACTATTCACTGCAGTTAGCTGGATTCTAGACACATCAGCTACTTGAAATACCCGGCTTGCAGTTTGACATGAAATAACAATAAAGGATTTGGGTATCTATTTTAGTTAGTTTTTGAAGTCACGACTAAGATATAGTATGGTAGAAGAAATCCTTGCCTTACTTTGTTTGCTTGTGTATATGAATGTATGTATGTGTATGAGTGTATATATGTATGAGTGTGTGTATGTACATGTGAGTGTATGTATGTGTGAGAGTGTATATATTTATGTATGTGTGTGCATATGTGTGAATGAGTATAAATAGGTATGTGAGTGTGTATGTGAGTATATGTGAGTGTGAGCATGTGTTTGTGTGTGTATATGTGTGTAAGTATATATATATATATTTGTATATGATCATATGTATGTATGCCGGAGAATGTGAGCATATGTATGTACGTGAATGTACATGTATGTGTACATGTGTATGTGAGTATATATGGGTGTGTGAATATATGTGTGAGAGACAGTATATGTGAGTGTATATATGAGTACATATTGGTGTGTGTGTATGAGTGTATGTGTATGTGTGCACATGCACTCTAGGCAGGTGGAGGTGTCAGGGAGGGGAGGGCCATCTTTCTCCTTGGAGCCTCTCTAGAGCACTATGGTTTGGCAGTATGGATTGGGAAGGCCCTTTGATGCTTCCTTTCCCTCCTTCTCAAAAGAGTCTATTAAGCATGGATAGACTGGCCAGCCTTTCCCGGCTCCGCTTGGGCAGAGGTACTCCTAGCTACATCCATGGACATCCCCCTCTCTATGGAGGCATACTGAACTTTGCCACTTTGCAGTGGGGTCACGTCAGTAGCCACAGGATCCGAGATTCGGAGCCAGGTGCAGTGTAGCATAGATTCAGAGAAGGACCCGGATTAGAATTCTGGTTCTTCTTAGACAAGGGCAAGTCACTTAACCCTCCTAGACTTCAGTTTCCTCCTATGTAAAACCAGAGGATTGGCTTTGCTGGCAGCTGAATTGCCTTCCATCTCTAATTCTGTCTTCCTGTGACTGGAGGTAGTAATGATAAGCATTGCTCCATACCATCTGAATTTATCTAGTAACAGGATCACAGAACTTTGAAAGGTAGATGGAATCTTAATAGCCATCTAATCTAATCCATCCTTGAAAGAAATCCCCTGTAACATATTTGATAAGCGGTCACACTGTCTCTGCTCGATCCCATGTGGACAAAAACAAACAAACAAACAAATTCTTGAATTACTAGGGAAGAATCAAATAAACAGCTGTTTCAGAAATCCTAAAATAAATTTGACATCAATGTATGGAATTGTTACTAAAAAGAGTATTTAGCTCCATCTAGTGACCAAAGACTGAATGTGTCAATGTCATTGGGTCACTACAGGAATTTAACGTGTCTGATTGGGAAGAGTCAGGATATGTGTATTATACAGAAAATTTTTATATTCTGTATTTAATTAGATAGATATTTTTCAGAAATTTAAAAGAGCAATTAATTGTTTCATTGAGCAAACGAAGGAGATTTTGACTTATCTAAATGCATTTGTAGTGGTTATTAGTGATAAAATACTGACCCCAATTCTAGTGTAACCACAATAAAACAACTCTAATGAACTCTGGTAAATAGATTCTCAGCCATCTTAGTTGTATATAACCTGGCTAGTACCTGTCATTAAATAGACAGTATATAAATATTTCTTGAGTGAAGAAAAGGCTGTGTGAGGTGGGGGGTGTATCACTGGACTTGAAGTTAGGAAGACCCAGGCACAAATCCCGTCATAGACACCAGGTGTTTGCCACTGGGCAAATCACTTAACCTCTGTGTGCTTCAGTTTCCTCATCTGAAAAATGAGGAAGTTGACCTCTAAGTCTCCTTTCAGTTTAAATATGTAATCTTAATGAGTGAATGAATGACTTTGAGATTTGTAGAAAGTCCAACTCGTCCATGTTTTCCATTGTCTTCGAATCAATTCATTTGAAAGATAGATGGAGCCCTTTCTTTGACATCCCTATCCCTTCCCACTGATTTACTACCCCAACTCCAGTAGAGACCTCCCTTTAAAAAATAAAAAAAATTTGATCAATCAAAAACAATGGTCTTTAAACGTATGCCTTATACATCATTTCTAGTCCACCACCTCCCTGCTGGACAGCAAGAGGTGTGCCTTGACATAAGTCTTCTGAATCAAGTTACTCACATACATATCAGTTAAAGAACCATTTCACTTTATGAACCATAGAACTTTGGGAGGGTTTGGTTTCTTTTTACTTAGGAACCAAATCATCTTCTAACAAAGAAAAGATATTTCAAGGTACTTTACGTTTGTGTTTCTTTAAAAGCTTTTAATATTGGGGACTGGAAATGACTCTTTACATCAGGAAGTGAGCGGAAATAAGAATTGGAATCGGTTGGCGGTATTCACATATAACAGTGGAAGATGTGCTTATAGACACGTGTCAATATTCTCTTTGATTCACATATCTCATTGTAATGTATTTTAATAGTTGTCAGACTGTCTTTCTTTATCATAGATCTATCGCCAAATTGTATTTTGCAGCTGACTTTTATTATGTCTTGTTTTAAACAGCTTGAAATAATGTTGGAGCCCAAGGTCTGGAGAGAAGCTGCTACTCAGGTGTTTTTTGCCTTAGGACTGGGGTTTGGTGGAGTCATCGCCTTTTCAAGTTACAACAAGAGAGACAACAACTGTCATTTTGATGCTGTCCTGGTGTCCTTCATCAATTTTTTCACTTCGGTCCTGGCCACATTGGTAGTGTTTGCTGTTCTGGGCTTCAAAGCAAACATCGTAAATGAGAAATGCGTTAGCCAGTATGAAAATTCATCCTCTTTCATATTTTGACAATATCATTTGGTGAAGGATAGGTTCCCAGGGTAATCATAACATTTTACTCTTTTCCAGAAATTCTGAGATGATTGTTAAGCTTCTGAAAATGGGCAATATTAGCCAAGATATCATTCCTCATCACATCAACTTATCAGCTATAACCGCTCAAGATTATCATTTAGTTTATGACATCATTGAGAAGGTGAAGGAAGAGGAATTTCCTGCCCTTCATCTCAACCCATGTCAAATTGAAGATGAGCTTGATAAAGTGAGTGGCCTTTAAAAAAAATGGCTAACACTTGAGTGCAAATAAGTGAATAAATATAATAGCCATCCTGTAGTTATAATATCATGTTTTTATAAGTGAATAGAAATCATAATAGATTTAAAAATTATATATTGTTTATTGCATAGACATTTATAGTTCAGATGTTACAGAAGTAATTTTTTTAATCATAAAGTTTTGACATTTAATATTGAAGTGGTTTTACTTGTTTCAGCCATATGTGAAGGATTTATAATTTCGTCAGCAATAGAGCATTCCCAGTATGGGTGCTCTCTTTTCTATTGCAGGTAGCAGCATCTCTATATCAGTCAATAATTCTCAAGGGCTTGCTTGATGCTCCTAGGGGTTAAGTGGCTTCCTCAGTGTGATACTGAATTTAGGTCCACGTCCTCGTGACTTCAAGCCCATTGTTCTGTTTACTCTAGTGAATCTGTGTGTGATCTCACTCATGTGGAAATTCCCTCCAAAAATGGAGATCTCATCCCTTTGTGACCATTTCTTCCTTCAATTTTGCCACAGGGGATCCTTTAACAGTACAGTGTTCTTGTGTTCTCTTGACATCTTGGAATTACAGTGGAGAATGTGGGATCTAATCTCACCATACTGCTTCTGTTTCCCTATGGCTAAACTAGAATAGATACGAAAATATTACCTTGAAACCTGGCTGCAGTTTTTCTATCTGTTCTAATTAATCTGGTTACACAGTATGGCAGAGGTAGCTTGGCATCGTGGTTACAGAGTCAGCCCAGAATTAGCAAGACAAGAGTGCAAGTCTTGTTTCTGATTCATACTGGCTAGGGGACCCTGGGTAAATCAGGCAATTCTTTAAGACTATAAGTTGCAGAAATTACTAGTCTGAATTGATGAAATCACAGGTCAAAACAAAAAAAGACAAAAACAGCACATAGTAAAATTTCTTTTTATTTGAGTAAAAAGCAAACTTTTCAGGTGTACCAAGTTTAAAGGTAAATTATCATATGGTATTTTTTCTTTTATTCTTGTTGGTATAAATGGATTATAGTATAGGTATTAGTTTTTATTCTAGGGTAGAAGAAGCAACATGAAAAACTAATAAGCTTTTCAAATCAATCTTTATGTATATGTCTCGTGAGATACAAAATGAAGGAGATATAATTAAGTCTGAGGAGCCAGAAGAGAATAACCCACCAGGACCTTATTTTATTTTAGTTCAGAAAGGGGTTAAGTGGAATTGATATGTTACAGTTGTCAAGTCATTTATTGCTTGTGATGGAAAAGGGAAATGTAATTCATTTTAAGACAAGAACTTTGGGGACTTTTATGCGTGAGAATTTGAGACATTCATTCTTAGATAAGATCATTGGTGAGGTTATCCAATCTGTTTTTGTTTTGATTGTCTTTAAAGAAAAGCTACATGTGTATAAAAGAAAAGCTGTGTATTTAAAGAAAAGCTGTATGTGTATATGTGTGTATGTATACTTATATATTCATCATCCAAAGTAAGGTGCTATTGGTTAAGTGTTTACTACTTGCAAATGCCATATGAAAATATGATAAATACAGCAATGAAAGTTAATATATCAAACTGTAAATAATTTGAAAAATACCTTTCTCATCAAGGAAAAGAGTATAGATACATATTAAACTAATGAGATGATGGATCTTATGCTTTTTACATGAAAGCTGTCTTAATCTGAATACTTTGTTACACATTTTTGTACAAAATAGTAGTTTTTGCCATTGTTTCCATGTCTCTTATTTTAAATTTATTTTTCTACTTTGACCGCATTTTTAATGTTAGCCATTCCATACATGATACTTAGATGGAAACAAAAGATGAATACTTAGAATTATCAAATAATTTCTCTAGGTCGTATGAATTACATGAAAAAGTTCATGGATATTTTCTTATATTAGGTTCTTTTTCTGCATATTTAGATAACAAGAAAGCATATTTATGGAAATATAAGTTGATTTTTTTCCTAGGAAATGTCAAGCCTGGTTAATTGTGTGTATGTCTGTGTATATACACACTTGTATGCATAGTGTGTATATATACACACATAGCGTATATAATTTATATATGCAAATTATATGTGTATATACGCATAAAAAGTATGTGTTTATATGTATTTAAGGGTATGCGTAATGTATATATACACACATATACATAATCGACATTGTATATCATTGATTTGATAAAACTGATATATACTGATAGAATTGATACTATATATGCAATACACATATATAATATATAAGATTATATATACACACACGCATACTTTGTATACATATACACTATGTTCTATGGTAATGTCTAGGTGTACTACCCTTCCTCCCCTCAAAAAAATGTTCTCTCTCCTGTATAACAAAGAAATGACAGTTAAGAAAAACCAAGTGAAGCAGGAACTACATCTGTCATTGTATGTAACAGTCCACACCTGTAGTCTCCTACCTCTCTACTGAAACAAGGAACGTATTTCACCTCTTTTCTGGGGCCAAGATTGGTCATTATAATTATTTAGCACTTAGTGTCATTGTAGTTTTCTTTTTATACTTTACAACTGCTGTGACTTATGTATTTTAAGAGGAGAAAAATATTGTGGAAATCCCCAATGGGAGTACCGACAATTTCTTTTTCTTATATTACTGTCATTAAAATATTTTTAGGCACAAGAAAGAGATGAATGTCAAGGATTAGCTTTCCATTTCTTCTTCTTGCATCATGTGTCATGTTACCAAGTAGAAAACTACAGTGATATGATAAACTCTTTGGCATTCTATACATAGAGTAGTTAAATTTGTGGATTCTGAAATAACTGGAAAGTAACCATCAAAAAATTATGACAAATATGAAAGCAAAGAATTCGAATGGGATGGAATTTGGCAGTTGAGATTTTTCCCTTCCAAGGCTCTTCTATCCTGTCCCACATTTTTATGGCTAGATTTTTCTATTAAGTATGATTAGAGTTTTAAATCCTTAGGAGTCTCAGAGCAATCAGCTAAAGTGTTCTTGGGGGAAAGGGGTGCTCAAAAGAGGTCACTTTTATTATTATATAAATTGGTGGTTAGTCATGAAGGACAGAAAGTTTTGCTCGGCAGGTCTTTTAAATTATAATTAATTATTATCATAAAACCAGTGATGCTCACACTATCATAGCCAAAGTATTAAGAAAATAATCCTATAATCTCCATTCATAGCAGATGTGGAAGAGTTATCGGGGTGGGGGGGGCAATTGACTTAAGATATAAAAGGTCAGATTGTCACTCTTCTGGAAAATTTCTGTTCACTTGGTTTTCATCTAGTTTGCATTCACACATTTTTAATTTTAAAAAATAAGTTGTTATGCATATTTGCTGATTAATTAGGTCATGTGGAGATTAAAGAGAAAAATACTTTGTAATTTTTGTTTGGCATAGAAATAGACATATGCTTATATTCCCCTCTGTAGAGCAATCAAACAACATGTTGAAGTGTATATACATATATGCAATTGTGAATTATGATTCTTAATTCTTTAATATCATAGGCACACAAAATAGGAGGGCCTCTTTCACTGTACTTTTTACAGGACAGATGCATTCATCAAAATGTTATAATCCTTAGGATACAAATGATTCTGACTCAGTGTAACAAAGTAACCTAGTGGCAGGATCTGGATCTAAGAAAATGATATGGCAAATTAATTAAATTGCTATCAACTATGTGTTGTCATCAACACGTTGATTTCATTTCTGATCCTCTGCCCTATTATTCAGAAATCCCTTTATGCTACTATGACTTCCATATAAAGTTGGATGCCCTATTACTTTTCATTCTCCATTAATTTGATTGTTTCCTGGTTGTCTCTTTTACAGGCCGTACAGGGGACGGGGTTAGCTTTTATTGCTTTCACTGAAGCAATGACCCATTTCCCTGCCTCTCCCTTCTGGTCGGTGATGTTCTTCCTCATGCTCATAAACTTAGGACTTGGCAGTATGTTTGGGACCATCGAAGGAATCATAACACCGATTGTCGATACCTTTAAAGTCAGGAAGGAGATACTTACTGGTTAGTCTTATGTATTTTATGACTCATTGAGCTACTAAGATGGTTTTTACTCAAGTGAAGGATCAAGGAAGAAAAGAAGTTTTTATTTTCTATTTTGCTTTTACCTGCGTGAAGTCTCTGTCATGAAATCACAAAGGTTAATAAATGGTGGAGCTGGAATTCATACCCAGATCATCCAACCCTAAATCTTGTGCTCCTTCCTTCTGCTCTCAACTGCCTCAACTTTTTATTGTCAATTCCTTTGAAAAAAAAGTTTTATTACTCATATATTTGAGCACCAACACCCTACTTAGGCCCCCTGTCTGGACATGGAAGTGATCCTTGTTTCTTGAAGGCTGCACTAGTGAATCCTGAGTTCTGGCAAGCCTTGCCAATCTCTCAAAGGCTTTGAGTACAGGTCTGGCGATGGATGAATGTCTCTGGTGGCCAAGCACTAGTCTGCGTCAGTTCAGAAAAGCTGTAAGATGATGGTGTATTTCTGGCCATAATAGCTCAGAAAGGAGGGGAGGAGCCAAGATGGCAGAGAGAAGCCAGGAAGTTGTCTGAGCTTTCCCCAGTGTCCCTGAGAAACAACAATAAATCAAACTCTAAACATTCTTGAGCGATAGAACCTACAAAAAGACAAACTGAAAACTTAAGTTTTCAGCTTAAGATAACTTAGGACTTCAGGAAAGCTCACTTAGGTAAAAGGGGAGCACAGCTCAACGTGGACAACGTCCAGGCAAGACAGCCAGAGGATCTTAGCCATAGCACAGATCAGCAGTCGAGGCCCCTCGGTCCTGGATCAGCAGGCCGGTGGCACAGGAGGCCAGCTATGAGACCTCCAGCCCTAGTGCAGAAGGCAAATTGCCAGCCCGGAAACCAAGTAACAAGAAGTGTGACCAGGCTAGGCCATCTCAATGCAGTGACTAGGCCCCTGGCCCTCGGCACAAGGAACTTGGGACAGTGCCCCCTGTGCTTCAGGAGTAAAACTCAACTTTAAAAGCCACAAAATAGGCAAAAAAAAAGTGAGCAAGAAGCAAAATAGCTCAGGAAGGCAGTCTGCTGAGGTATAAAGGAATTATCACCCACTTCCGTAGGGCTGATCCTCACAGAGAAAACCACTATTATAAGATGTACAATTCTGCAAAAATAACAAGAATAAAACCAATGTAATGGCATTAAAATGTTTTTAAGTATCTGTGAGGTACAGGGTAGTCAACATAAAGCAATGTATGAACTCTCAGGACATACAGTACATTTTCACTTTAGATTTAAACCAAACAGATAAGATCAAAATGGAAATTTGACCTTTTTCAGTCATCAGTTTAGGCATACACAGAGCATTGGCGCCCAGCAGTCCCTCACTGTGGCTGGTTGGAAGACATCACATGAAAAGAAATAAATTCTATCACAGCAGACAGGAGGTGATTGGTTACAGATTTCAGAGGCAACTATGAGTATACAATCAACCCATCGGCTTATTTAGAACAAAGGTCAAAGTAATCACCAGTTTAAAAGAAAGATGAAATTACCAGATTATTTTCTTTTAAAATTATCCTAAGAATGAATGAATGAAAAGGCATTTAGTAAGTACATTGTATGTGATAAGCACTGGGGATACAAATACAGAACCTGTCTTTAAGGTGTTCAGATTCTAATATGATGAGATGGCATATTAAGAGAAGTGTTATTTCCAGGGAAGAGAGTTTGGTTTTAGAAAACCAGAGGTATAGAGAGTACAGTTATAGGGGAGTAGATCTGACTTTTCATGAGCAATGAGTATACCAGCACTAGATGGTGGCTGCATTGGTGTACAGTTGTAGGCCAGAATTTTGCCAGGGTGAAAAGTGAAGCATGACTGGAGGCTGGCTAGATATATTGGGCCTTGGGAGGCACTCACTAATCAAAACATCGTGGGCCATTAGCACTAAGTATTGAATTTTTATTGATAGTTTTTAATCACTAAACTTGAGGATTAACATTTTTCTTGTTTGCTCTTTTTCTCCAGTTGTCTGTTGTCTTCTGGCATTTTCTATTGGCCTGATATTTGTGCAACGTTCTGGAAATTATTTTGTCACAATGTTCGATGACTATTCTGCTACTTTGCCTCTGTTAATTGTGGTCATTTTGGAGAATATTGCGGTGTCGACTATTTATGGCATAGACAAGTAAGTTTCAAAATAATCTCCTTGGTTAATTTTATCTTTAGTCTTGGAAGACTCATGCACTATATTTCTATCATCAGAAATAAAGTGGGATATTATGGAAATGACAGAAATCTTTAAAATAAAATGATAGTTCTCCCATTATTAGAGGCTTCCTCTGATGCCTGTGTTTTCTTTTTTTTTTTTTAATAAATTTATTTATTTATTTATTTTTAGTTTTCAACATTCACTTTCTTAAGATTTTGAGTTCCAAATTTTCTCCCAATCTCTCCCCTCCCCCTACCCCAAGAAGGCATGTAAATTGATATAGGTTCAACATATACATTCATTAAACCTATTTTCACATTAGTCATGTTGTAAACAAGAATTAGAACCAATGGGGATGCCTGTGTTTGGTTACGCCAGTAGAACATGCCAGCTTTTATCTAACCCCAGCAAGCTAGAAAGGTTTTTATTATGAGCTCCTCGTCTCTGTCTCTCCTTTCTCCCTCTCTCTCTTTCTTTCTCTTTCTGCCTCTCCATCTGTCACTCTCTTCCTCCCTTTCTCTCTCACTGTCCCTTTTTTGTGCTCTCTCTTCTCTCTCTCTTTTTCTTACTCTCCCTCTTTCCAGTTCCCACTCTCTCTATACATATCTCTCAGGCTATCTTGCATTTCTAATCAGATTTCAGTTGGGCAACTTATTTAATTTGGATTTTCTTTATAGGTCTTAAGTTACAAGGTAATTCACAAGTGCTGTGACCATGTGTTGCAGTATAAGTACCTCACTGGTACCTTTATACTATTATAGAATGAATTGTTCCTTTCACACAGGCAAACCATTCAGACCTTAAGTCCCTCTTAGTTGAGCTTCTGGATGGACATTTTTCTAAAATATAGAAAACTTCCTTAAATAAAATCCCTAAATAAACTAGATCCTTTTCTTAATGACTCAAGATAACTGGGGTGAGTGTCAATGGCTGTGCTCAGCTCTGATACAGTGCTGTCTGGGGAATGAGCAAGGTGTTTAGGGCTATCCTCAGTGGAACTCCAACTGCTTCTATTTTCTTATTCTGAGTCTGCCTTTAAATTTTCTTTAATACTTTATTGTTGTAGAAGTAAGTTTATATTTACTGCAGATGGCTATTATACCTATCCCTTTTTCACCACTTGAATTATTGCCCCAAAGAAACTATTACAGAATAGGTACATTTATCTCATTTGTCATTTGTTGTTGCACTTAGCACAGCATCTGGCCCAGAGCAAGTGCTTAACAAATGCTTGAGTGACTGTTGACTACTGAATCTTTTGGAACAAACCCGGAATTTCATTGGTAAGGAGAATGCCTAGTTTAGAAACTCCCTCCACCAATGCACCATTACTTGCTTTCCGACTTTAGAATCTTAAGAGATGCCTGAGACAATGAGAAGTTGTGACTTGCCTAGGGTCACAAAGTCCTTATGTAGCAGGGGATAGATTTTAACCTAGATTTTTTTGACTTTTGAGACCAGCCTTCTATCCATTTTGCAAAGCTCCATTATAGCTTACTAAATGAGGAAACTGACCTCCTTCTTAGTGATGGAAAAGGCTATAGTGTAATTTCAAAGGCTTTCAAATAAGGTCAACACAATTAATATAGAGAATGTCGAAGCTCTTCTCTAGGAAAAGTGATCTTGGATTTACTTTTTTTTTTTTTTTGCTTTTTTGGTGAGGCAATTGGGGTTAAGTGACTTGCCCAGGGCCACACAGCTAGTGTCATGTGTCTGAGACTGGATTTGTCCTCCTGACTCCAAGGCCAGAGCTCTATCCACTGTGCCACCTAGCTGCCCCTTGGATTTACTTTTAAGAGTATCCCAGCCTATTCATTAGCTGGAATTGTTTACCAAAAGAAGCAAAGTGATCAGAAAGGATCTTTAATTATTTGTTGTTTTTAGGTTCATGGAAGATCTGAAGGATATGCTGGGCTTTGCTCCTAACAGATATTACTACTACATGTGGAAATATGTGTCTCCCCTAGTGCTCTTGTCGTTACTGATTGCCAGCACGGTTCAAATTGGATTAAGTCGACCTGGCTATAATGCGTGGATAGAAGATAAGGTAAAACAATGAATTTCATTTTAAATAAAATCTATATGTAAACTCCAATGAATGAAAATTGTCAGTTCTAATACTCTTAAGTATTGTTTTCTGCATACCCTGTACAAAATGAAGTCATCTCTTGTGTAAGGCTCTTGAAAATTATTTTCTTATTACCCAAATCCATAAAATCCAATTTGGTTATCGCTATTTTTTTTCTTTCAAATCCTTATTAATGTTGATTGACAGCTATTTTCCATTATTATTAAAAAAAGAATGTGAAGATCATTTTGTTTTTCTAGAAAATTTTTTTACTAGAAAACCTACTTAGCAAAATTTCAGGAATATTTTAGCTTAAATATATTTAATGAGCTATTACCAGAATATATATCCCCCACCAGAAGGATACAGTAGCTACATATGAGTAACTTTTATATAAAATCACTATAATTAGTCTCTTGCTACTACTGTCATGAAATCTATATTTATTACAAATTTTCCAGAAAGTACAAGATGAAGTATTTAAGTTTTTCCAACTATCTAAGGAATTCTAGCAATTTAGACCAGTGAAAACAATCTGGATAATTCAGAGCTTTCCTTCTCCATCAGCCTTCTCCTCAACTGTCTTAATAATTTAGGCAATGTCTTTTCCATGGACAGTTTGAGGAATAGGATTTTATAGCTAGCTACCACATTTTCTCAAGTGATAAGGAAAAATATACTCAAAAAAAGCAAAATCTAAAAGTTTTCTATATGTATCTGTTTTTTGTAAGTCACTAGGCTAATATGCATGTGTTTATATCATTGGGATAAAATTATATCTATCATCTATCTCTATGCTTTAGTGGGAATAAAGGAAGAAAATTTATGATAATGTTTATATTTTGTTGTTTTCATCAGGCTGCTGAAGAATTTTTGAGCTTTCCAACTTGGGGCCTGGCGCTCTGTATAAGTCTGATGGTCTTAGCGATACTTCCTGTCCCAGTTGTCTTCATCATCCGCTGCTGCAACCTTATTGATGACAGTTCTGGCAATTTAGCATCTGTGACCTATAAGAGAGGACGGATCATTAAAGAACCTTCTAATTTAGAAGGAGATGATGCCAGCCTCATTCATGGAAAGATAGCAAGTGAGGTGCCTTCTCCAAATTTTGGTAAAAATATTTATCGAAAGCAGAGTGGTTCTCCAACTCTTGATACAGCTCCCAATGGACGGTATGGAATAGGGTACTTAATGGCAGATATGCCCGACATGCCAGAATCCGACTTATAGCTTCAAAACAAAACAAAACAAACAAACAACCCAACTCACCTTGTATTTAATTTTTATCACTGAACATTGGCTCTACTAAGAGAAGCAGCAGAAGCTTCACTTACCAGAGTGCGATCTCAGGTGTTCCATGTCTCCGATCTTTAATCCCAACAGTACATGGTACAGTCAACTGGAGCATCCCCTTTGGGTTCTTTGGTTTATGTTTGCACTGAAGGGATTATCAACAAATCTTTCCAGTGACCTAGTTCCTTCATGCTATCCAGGATTTTGTTGTTGTTGTTGTTTTTTTAATTCTCTCAATTGTATTTTAAGATATTTCTATCTTTAAAGAACAGGTGTTACCTCAGTTTGTAATAATAACTGGATTTAATAATATCAACAGTTCACAAATAATGTACCTTAAAAAAAAATCATCCTTTTGCCTTCAGGGTAAATCCCCAGTATTCAAACAAGCTCCTAAGCTATTCAGTAAGTTTGTGCATCTCTGCACAGCTGTATAGGTATATCATGTAGATAAGGGTGTACTTATTTTGTTAGATAATGAGGATGTAGGCAATTTGCTTGAAGAAACCTGCAAAATATTTTCTTATGTGATAGATAGCTGTATAGAGCAGTAGCATCAGAAAAACAAGGCAGCACTAATACAAGCTAGATTCCTGGGTCACTGGGGACTATATGAGTTGTAGCTGTATATTTTGTGTAAAAATTTGCTTTTTTCAGTGTGAAAATGACGTAAGAGTGAGTCACTCAAGACTCTTAAGGATTGTGCAGATTTTGCATTTTTTTCTATGCCGTGTGCCTAAAAACTTACTTGATATTTATTGTGGTTCGAAGATTATCCATAGTATATTTATATCAATATACTTCTAATGTATATATGTATATTATTAGTACTCTGTGTACTGGTTTGATAACTCAAAAGCAAGATGGCCTTTTGTTCAGTAAATTTCTGTTTTGCTCCTGTTTTTGCAAAAAGAAATCCTTGTGTATGCATATTTTTTTGTTTTGTTTTGTTTGTTTTTGAGTCAGTAAATTGTCAGAAATTGTATGGCATTCCATTTGAATCTACGAATAAAGAAGATGACAAAAATGGTTGTTGTGTTGTGTTCTAAGATGCATTATTTTCCTTGGGCCTATGAATTGTTGATAACATGAAGAAAGCGGTGAACCAAAATGAACATCATGGTTTTAAAATTACTTCATGATGGTGAATTTGGGAATTTCAACAAGGCCCAAAGGGGGTAGGTCAATAAAATTATTTGTTTTCTTTAGACAGGGGAGAAATAGAATATCTTGGCTCAGCTCAAATCATGTCTTCTGACATGCTTGCAGTCCTATAAAAGATCTCTCCCTTAAGCCTACTGGCATTTTGTCTCTTTTAGGTTATTGACTTTTTATAAAATTCCCCAAAATAACACTTTAAAAAAATAAAACTAAGACAACACAAACATCCAATGTATTACTGTTTTCTAACAACTTTTTTCTTTTCTCTCTTCTTAAGGAGTCTTCCTTTATAATTCCCAGTGTTGAGCTCTCTGATGTTGTTATTTCAAATATTACTAAAATATTTTCCATTTTACCATTTCTCTCTCAATAGTGTCAGTACTCATTTATGCTGGGAGGGTGAGAGGGGTGAATTCAAATTCAAATGAATAGGTTACTTGTAAAGACAGGAAATATGCTATAGTAGATAGAAAGCTGGCCTCAGAGCCACTAATATCTAGATTTATGTCTAGCCTCTGAAACATGCTAACATACCAGGCAAATCATTTAACCTCTCCAATGCTAAATATATTTCAGGGGAGGTGCTGACCTACATTGATAGTCTGAATCCAGTTTCTCCCCCTATTCATATTTTTTAAAACAGATTTTTTTTGTTTTTATATTAGATTTCTCTCTCTCACTCTGTGTCTCTCTATCTCTCTGTCCTTTTCTCTTTCTCTCTCAATGAAGTTATTGTCTGGCAGACATCTCTTCCTCTCATGCCCTGGACAGCCTCCCTTATAACAAAGAATTTTTTTTAAAGACAGAAAAATTCAGCAAAATCAAAGTACTAATTGTTTTGTGGTGGTTGTTTTTTCCATTAACATTGTTGCAGTCATTGTGTGTATTGTTTTGTCGGCTCTGATTGTTCACTTTGCATTAGTTCATGTAATTCTTTCCATGCTTCTCTGTATTCATCATTGTCTGTTTATTGTTTAGAAAAGAATCATTTAAAAATAAGGACAGAACATAGATTTAAATCTAGAAGTGATCTACAAGGCCATCTAGTTCAACTCTTCCATTTTGATAATGAGAAAGCTGAGGCCCAAAAATGAATTACTTAAGGACACGACAAAAATTAGATTTGAACCCAAGTCCTCTGACTTCAAAGCCAAAACTCTTTCCACTGTACTGTGTTGCCTCGTATGTTGAGCTAGAGAGGGGTAGCTACAAATACATTTGTCACTTTCCCCTTCTCAAATGTTTATTTGCCATTGGGTAAACTCCAAATTAATGAAAGCTATATCTCAGCAATAGTTTAAATTCATGACTTGATAATGGAAATCCGTGGGGTTTTCTTTTCCATTCTGGTAGCATTAAACAATAGCCTTAACCCTTTCGTCCCACGTTTTTATCAGTGCTCACAGGCAGGCTGCCTCTATATCTTACCCATTTTGATTTTGTTAACAGCTCTGAATTATCTTCCTTATTATCAGTATGGCTCAGATTTTCACCAAGTCACCCGGTTATCTGTTTCTCTTTCTTGGGCATAAAAATGCATTAATATTGGAACAATTTCTCATGTTAAGCCTAATGACCAAATCAATATATAGTGGCTAAATCTCCAAAATTTTAATGTATTGCCCAAGACGTATCTATTTATTAAATCTTATTCAGATATTTTGCTTAATCTTCTTAGATTTGATTTCTAAGCTACTATAGCTATAGATTGACTCCTTAATTTGTTTATGCTTAAAAGGGAGATAAGAATTTTTTGTATTTTAGAAGTCTAATTTTTATGATAAAATATTTTCTTTGAATATCATTCACCAATTTCAGTCACTGTTGATATTATTATTAATAGCATGTTTTTGTTGAACATGGTTGAACATAACTATAATGGAATAAACTACTTCCCCCATTTCAGCACACCAAATTCTTCTGAATAGCTTTCCTGGGGCACTTGTCCACTTAGGAAAAGATCCCTGGCTTTCTTTCCACATTCTGAACACTTCCACGGACTTCTGTCCATATGGGAAAGATCCTAGACATTTCTGTAGTGTGGATAATGTGATATCTATGAGTGTAAAACTGTATTTATAAAGCACTTTCTGGTTTCCAACGATTTCTTTTTTTTTACTAACAGCCTTTTGAGGAAAAATACAAAGACCACATCTTCATCTCCATTGACCAGATGAAGAAACTGAGAGAGAATTGAAATGACTTGACCAGGGTTACATAACTAGTAAGCATCAGAACTATGACTTGAATCTAAGTCTGCCTAACTCCAAAAACAGTGCTTTTTAAACAATACTATGCAAATCACGAGGGCAGCTAAGTGGTGCAGTGGATAAGAGTGCTGGGCCTGGAATCGGGAAAACTCATCTTGCTGAGTTCAAATCTGGCATCAGACACTTAATAACTGTGTGACCCTGGACAAGTCACCTAACCCTGTTTACCTCAGTTTCCTCACTTGTCAAATGAACTGAAGGAGGAAATGGCAAACTACTCCAATATCTTTGCCCCAGATGGGGTCACAAAGAGTTGGACAAACGAACAAATGAACAGTGACAACAAACACAAATTATGTGTAAGAGCTAGAAGAAACAGAAAGGTAGTGCAGTGGATAGAGTTGAATGTGGCGACATGAAGTCAAGAATTCAAATGCAGCCTCAGATGCTTTCTAGTTGTGTGACCTTGGGTAAGTCACTTAACCTCTGTCTCCATTTTCTGGTCTGCAAAAGAGAGTTAATATAAGCTCTTAAGTACCTACCTCCCAAAGTTGTAAAGATCAAATGAGATTTTTATAAAGTGTTTTGCCTCCCTTACAGAACTATATAAATGCTAGCTGTTAACATTGTTAAACTTAGTGATCATTTCAAGGGTGGGCATTTATTTTTTGGTACTGTATAACTCTGGCAGTCTGATAAAACTTAAGGACTCTTCAGAATCATGCTTTTAAAAAAATAATAGAAAAATGCTTAATTTCAGTTAGAGGTTAATATTTTCCCCTCAAGTTCCTAAAAGCCCAGATTAATAACTCTTGATATAATCTAAACTTTTCAATTTAATAAAGACCAAGAGACCTTTAGACTTCAGTAATAATAATAATAATAAAATAATAAAATAATAATAATAATAATAATAATAAAGACTTTTGAGGCATCTGGTGATACAAAATGGATAGAACCCTGGGCTTGGAGTCAGAAAAATCCGAGTTCAAATTTGGCTTTGGACATTTACCCGCTGTGTGATTCTGAACAAGTCACTTCATTTCTGCCTCTGTTTCTTCAACTTTCGTCTCACAAATCAGGAAAACATGATCCCAGGGCCAGAGCTGAGGTCTAAGTAGGACTGTATAGCAATACCAGCAGCCACTGAGCCTAGCAGGAAGCTGCCATTGAATGGGAGGGTCAAGTTAGAATGTAGCATATCATTTAGGCAGAGTTGAGATAGACCCAATTTTGCCAGTCATTTTAGAGGCCCTGGTCCTCATCTTTATAAAGTTTGTATGGTAAAATCCCTTTCCCTGTAATCAAGTGTAGCCTTGATTTGATCCTATGTACAGGACACTAGCAGCTAGGATAAGGGGAGGAACACTGCTGGAATAGGAGATAAGATTAGCAATAGTGATAGAGTGTTTACTTTTTTTTTTCTCTCTAAGAAGGCCTGACTCACTGTGGTGAGTGCTTGTTGAATAAAGGGATAAAAAAAAAAGTAATAATGGTTTTACCATCTGCCTGTGAGACCTTAGGCAAGTGATTTGTTGTCTACAGTCTTTGGGGTAAGGATTTGGAAGGAGCAGTGTAGAATAAATATTTATGTAGCACCTACTATGTGCCAGGAACTGTACTAAGCACTTTGACAAATATTATGTCATTTGATCCTCAAAGGAACAGTTCAAGATAGGTGCTATTATTATCTCCATGCCTTTCTCTATATCTAGAAAATACTGCAGATAATCCTGTCACCTTGATTTTCATCCCTTGTGAACTTTTCATATGCCATTTTGTATTATAGTTATTTGCATATGTATCTTATTGCCTTGTTGAGTGAGTAAATGAATGAATAAAGTGGAGGCAGCTCAGAGTGCTGGGCCTGGAGTCAAGAAGACCTGAGTTAAAATCTGGCCTCAGACACAAACTGTGTGACCCTGGGCAAGTCACCTAACCTCTGTTTTCCTTAATCTACTGGAGAAGGAAATGGCAAACCACTCCAGTTGATGTTGTTCTAGAAGAGGGCTGCTGACATCAGGAGGGTGATGTCTTGCCTTGTGTGTGAACTAGATTTAAGTGAGGCAGAGCTTCACGAAGTCATCAGCCTCACTGTCTCCTCCAGAGTCCTTCAAGTCCAATGGTCAGACAAAAGTCAAGATGACTGGAGATGGCTCAGGAGGCAGTGGGTGATTTTGGCCTTTCTAAATCAGGTCTTACCCAAGGTCTCAGGCAATGCCCATTCAGTGACTAATGGGTAGGTAAGAATTGAGACAAAAGATAGCCCCATTTAACATCACAAAACCATCAATCTGGGAGAGAAAGACCCTTAGAATTACTGGCCAGAACAGGAAATAATTGCTATTTACACTCATTCTAAGCTATCAAAACCTAAACAAAGAGACACAGAGGCTATTATTGGCCATTCAATGGAGTTGGAGTGATTTGGGTTTAAAGGCTTAGTTGAGTAGCTCCATTTGAAACACAATGGACTTTTTATAGCCTGTTCTTTTAGAGCTATATTTCAAGAAATCCTAAATGAAAACACACACCAAGTAAATTGTTCCAGCTTTTTGAAAATGAGAAAATAAAGATAAATGAATAGAAATAAAAAAGTTTTTAATTTCTTTAATAAAAAGTAAAAACAAAATATAGGCCCCAAACCGCAAAATGTTTTATAAAATATAAGCAACAAAAATTGTTGTTGTTATTAGTCCTTAATTCTTGAAGACCAATGAAATCATGAGGATAATGTCTTTTTTTTTTCAGCCAAAGACAAGGTTTATTAAAGATCCACCATATTAGCTAGATTCTTAAGAAATATGAGACTCTTAAGAAATGAGTGTCTGTGAGGTATTGGCTAGATTGTAAAAATCTGAGCAGTGGCTAGATTATAAGAATCAGAGCATCTTAATGGAGGCAAGATAGACCTTATATACAGAAAGATTATGGGAGGGATCTCGGAGTGGCCAAGTTGTCTGTGAAGTAATAGCACTTCAGGGACCTGGACCATGTGGCCAAGGGAGAGTGGAGCCTAGATAGGATTAAGAGTGGGAAGTGGCCTGGTGCCACAGGGAGGTAAGACAATGGAGGACTAGGGTAGGTTAAGGGTAACGAGAATTGGGAGATTGGGCGTAGCCATAATGAAAGGCCAGTAGATAGAATTATAGTTTCAGGTGAACCCAGAGATTTGGCCATGTGGGAAAATCCAAGGGGTCTAGAGCCCATCCTCATCATTTCCCCCTCAAACAAATGGGACCCAAATTCTTTTGGTGTAAGGGATGAAGTCTCTGCTTCTGAAACTGCTTCCTGCTGACAAGGGGCCAGCAGCTGTCCCTGTCTCGAGGGGGTCCCAAAGAGGAGGTTGACTGGAACTGAGCATAGGATGCATCCAGGGAACAATGTGGGGACATTGGCTGGTACTTGCTGTTTGCTATGAACTGTAGGTGAATGGCCTATAGTCTGGAAGACACAAATCTGACAGAAAAGACTGCAGGGCCCAAATGACAGGATAAAACATCCTTAGCTCTGTTTGGATTCAGATAACTCAGTTTTCCAACCATGCAGTATCAACTCCATCTCACTCTTCTGAGTATTGCCCTAGTTTCTCTTTGACCTGAATGAGGTCTGAAAAGGAGAATGGAACATGCAACCTAATCGTCCCATTAGGCAAGACAAGAAACTTCCCTTAGGGGAAAAAGCCCTGAAAGCACTGTGGGAACTGGGGCTAGGGAGAAAGGAAGATAGGAAGTCCCACTTCTTATGAGTGAGGGACTGGGGAACGCTGGCTGAACTGGACTGGACTGCAAAGCCAGGGGATCTGGCTGGCAAGGGGAAAAATCAGGTGGCACCGGATTGGGGGGAGGGAGATGCCACCAAGACTGGGGCCTGGGTAGTTCCTGTCTCAGTGTTAAGTGCCTGGGGAGGAAGTGCCAGGGCAAGGCCCTTGTCCAAAACCTGAATAGGGGTTGCCTTTGGAGCAGGGCCTGGGGAGGAAATGCAGGGTAGGCTACATTAAAGGTGAACAAAGCAGGATATGAAGGGAGATGGGCTAGAGGAAAAGGGAAGGTAAACCAAGGAAAGGAGGCGGGGCTTGGGAAACAGGGGCAGCCAGGGGAGAATGGGGTGGAGATAGGAACTGGGGAGGTGGTGTTAAGAGGATGGGAAGAGGGGAGGCCATAAAAGGGTCAGTCAAAAAGTCCATTCCTCTTTTGTGGGGTGGCTCTATCTACAAGCATCCTACAATCTTTTCTGAGAATGGGGTCTTGAGAAAGTTTGACAAAAGTCATTGTGTAGGGAATCTCTACCCATTTTCCTTCTCTTTGACAATATCTTTCTAACTCTGAAAGCATATTTTGCTGTAATGTCCCAAAAATAGACCATGCCTCATAATTTTCCAGGTGATACTGAGGCCAAGTGGTGTTGCAAAAGAACACCAGCCTTTTCTTTTTAGTTCTTTAGAGAAACTAAATTTTTCCTAATTTTGTAAATTCGCCCAAAGGTGAATCTTTAGGAATTGAAGAAGATTGACCCTTTGCGGGCCTGGGGGCTGGAAGTCCTTCCCTCCTTAGAGGAGGATTTGAGAATAAGCCTTGGGAAACAAACAAACAAAAAAAAAACAAAAGCCCAAAGAAGTACCTTAAGTTTTCCCAAGTCCCTAGCACTGAGAGAATTGAAAGGACAGGGCCTTTGCTTCTGCATAGGGAGTCCAAAGGTGTGCCCAGGTCCATGGTCTTGAACAGAACCACTGGACCAACAGCCTGAGAGTGTCAGGTTGAGTTTGAGACAACCTCATAGCTGTCTGACCTAATGGGACCTGAGAGGTCAGGCCCAAAAAGCACTTCCAAGCCAAGCCTTCCTAGTTGCTTGGAAATCTACCCAACTGCAGGGTAAAAAAGGGATTAGGGGAAGAGGGGAGGCTTATGTACCTTTCAGTCTCGGCTGGTGAAAGGCGTGGTATTAGGCAGTTTTTCCCAGTCAGGGAACCATATGATGAAGTCTAGAGGTTTAGGGGTGCTGAGACCCCAAGATCATGGCACATGGGTCCTGCCCGAAAGAATTCGACCCAAGCCTTCTTTCAGCCAAAGACGAGGATTATTAATGATCCACCATATTAGCCAGACTCTTAAGGAATCTGAGTGTCTGTGAGGTATTGGCTAGATTGTAAAAATCTGAGCAGTGGCTAGATTATGAGAATCAGAGCTGAGGATGATATCTTGTCTTGTGTGTGAATTGGATTTAAGTGAGGCAGGGCTGCACAAAGTCATCATTTCACTATCTCCTCCAAAGTCATTGGAGTCTAGTGGCAAGACAAAAGTCAAGATGACTGGTGATGACCCAGAATGCAGTGAGTGACCTTGACCTTTCTAAATTAAGGTCTTTCCCAGGTCTCAGTTTATTTGAGACAACACTCATTCAATGACTAAGGGTATCTTTGTCAAGAATATCCCACGAAGAGTATTAATGTGATATGGTGCACAGGGTCAAAAAGAGTCAGACACAACTGAATGACTGAAGAGCAGCAGAATGTGAACTGGGAGGTGGGGATACAAATCCTAAAACAAAGATTGTCATTGCCCTCAAGGAACAAGGGAATTTCTCATAGAGAAAGACAACACAGATAGGAAGCCGCATCCAGGGCAGAGTATTGTGGTTTGGAAAGCTATAGGAATGCTGAATGGTTTCATAGAAGAGTAGATTAACACAACTTTTGGATTAGAAGTAGCAGAATTAATTTGATTATGGCTCAAGAACTGAAAAGAATGGGGGTTGGGGATGTGGTAGTCCATATGAGGCACCCACCAATCAAGCAGTATTCCAGGATAGAAGGCGTAAGGCCTCTGGGTAATAATGTCCGGTCCAGTGGCAAGTGGGCAGGTGAGAAGATGTCTGGGGACTGAAATGAAACAAGGATGGGGCCTTCTTAGGTATAGTGGCAGTTTGGTGGCACTGTGGATAGAATTCTAGATTGGAGTCAGGAAGGCCTGAATTGAAAATCAGCTTCAGGCACTTAGTGGCTGTATGACCCTGGGCAATTCACTTCACCTCTCTGCTTCAATTTCCTCATATAAAAAATGGGGATAATAATACCAACCTCCCAGGTTGGCTGTGAGAATAAAATGAGATAATGTTTATAAAGCACTTTGCAAATCTAAAAGCTCTATGCAAATTCTATCATAATATCTATTATTATTGCTATTGTTATTATTACTATTTTTATATTGATCAGAACCCATGTCATCAACTTTCCATCAACCAGTCATGAAAAGATAACGTTGGCTAAAAAAGAACATTTTTTTGTGTTGTACCATACTCATTCTGTAGAGCCTTTTTTAAAAAATGCTAAACCACGTTTTAAAAAAGAGAAATGAAAATAGGATTCTTTTTCTTCTCTAGAAATCTTGTCATAATTGTCCTTGCTCTGTGTATTTAAAACACCACCTGGAGGAGCTTTTTTATTAAGATCTCAGAATCTCTGGCTTTGATGATTATCAAAAATCTTCGTGGCTCATGTTTGGTACCACAGCAATAAACATAACAATGCCTTTCCTATGGCTGTGGCTTCCCAGATGCTGTTGTATTTTCTCTGAATATATTGCATTTTTAAAGGTAAATTCAATCCCAATGTCGAGAAGATAAGGGTCCAGAGAGGCAATTGACAGTTATCTGAGAACATAATTTTTCTGGGAAAAGACTATCACAATTTCTTGGAAAAATATGTTGCCTTCATATCTTTAAAGGAATTTCTGTAAAAAAGAGAAGAGTGGGATGAGATTCTCAGTGATGCCAATGTTCTGAGATAATTAAAACTAAACCTTGAGGTAATCAAATATGGCAGCAAAATTGTGATTCCTTATAACATTCATTTAGCAGCTGGGTTTTCCCATTAACATCTCCTTGTTGTAACAATAACAACAAAAAAAATGACACAGAGAAATAAAAGAATTTACTCACATCAGTGACAAAATCAGTAGCCAAATAGAATCTGATTTGGGGCCTATAATCATTCTACTGACATTCTTGTTGGGAAAAAAAAAACCAGTTGTTTTTTTTCTTTCTTTGTCTTAAAGATAACATCAGCCCAGAACCATTTCCAGTTAGTCATAGAGAATCAATGTAGAGATAGTGAGAAATGGGGAACAGGGAATGAATAACTGGAATTAGAGTACCTAGTTTTGAATCTCAACTTTACCACTTGTTATCTGTTTAACACTGAGCTGGTTACTTAATTGCTTTTGGCCTCAGTTTCTTCATTGATAAAATAAAGGGTATTTGAGCTCTAGTTCTGCTCTTAGGATCTAAAGATCATGATAAGCTAAGCTAGATAATTTAACTTTGAGCTCTTAAGATTGGATTTCCTAATTAGAGTATTGATACTAGATGGTCATATGTAATTGATTGAAGCCAAGTGGAATGCCCAACAACTGACAATCATTCACTAAAAGTGATGTGCCTACAAAAGTAATCTTTCTACGCAGACAAAATTAACAGGATAATTATTCAACTTTCACTTGGTAGTGACATGAGATCCTAGTTGTTTTGCTTTGTTTTGTTTTTTGTATAAAATATATTTAAAGTAGTTGGAACCTTCTTCACCTATATAGGAGGTGTCATTTTTCCTCCAACTCACAATCAAAATAGTATCTGAAATGGTTAAATGCTATAAAATGTATCTCTATATGTAAAAAAAAAAGAAATGGAAAGTTATTAGCCAAATTCTACCAATTATAATCATCTGATTACAGGCCTCAGCACCATAATTTGCCTTTGCCTGCTAGAGAGATGAACAATAAACTGGATACAAATTCTGATCATAGTTGAATGAAGTGGCTTGCTTTAAAAATGTCCAAGAGAATATGTCATGTGGCATCAATAGCCAATTTTATGATTTCATCCTGCCTCTCAGAGTTTTGCCTTTGTGCAAACTCAGTCAAATAATTTTCCCTCTCCAGACCTCAGTTTCCTTTCCTGTAAAATGGGGAGGCTGGATTAGATAACCTCTAAACTCCCACCTAGCATTAATGATCTTTGAATCTATGAATTCAGAAACTTCCTTCCCTCAAACTTACTACCAACATATGTGTGTCTATGTATGTGTGTGTATATGTATATGTGTGTATATATTCAGAAACTTCATCCCTTCAAACTTACCACCAACATATGTATGCGTTTATATACATTATGTGTATATATACATTCAGAAACTTTCTCCCCCAAACTTACTAACACATACATATACACGTACATGTATACATATCTGCATACATGCATGCATACATATACATATACATGTATTGTATTACATAAATACATACAATATACAACTATATGCACATAAATACACAATATGAACACATAAATATTTATATAAGCATATGTATATATATATAATAAAAATAAATATATGTATTTGTATATATATGCAATTATATATTATATGTTAGTTTTAAGTTTAAGAAGAGAGAGTTTCTAAATATAAGTGTGTGTATATATATGTTTATGTATAATATATTATATGTGTGTATATATAGGTACATGCATGCATGGGTACTGGTCCAGTCTCTGACACATACTGCTTGTGTTACTAGTCAAGTCACTTAACTTCTTTTCAGTACCCTAAAAAGACTAACTTCTTGAACAATTAGAGATCTGTTTGGACTCTGTGTGTGTGTGTGTGTGTGTGCGTGTGTGTGCGCTTGCATATATGAAATGCATACTTAACAGATCCCTGTACCATATAATACTAGAATGATACATTATATTAATTATTAATAGGATAGTACTATATGTAAATACAATAATTATATGATTGCCCAGATTATGCAATAACACATAAAAAAACACTCACCTATCCTATCATATCACCTATCCTAGGTTTATTGTATGTGTGTATGTGTGTGTTTTTCTTTTTGCATATTGGTCCTAATTAGGAAACCTTTTGCTACTGTTATGCTTTTATGTAACTTTGAAAACCTGGTGGTAAATGATTCTAATGACTCATGAAAGCTAATTGCTATCATTTCTCTGCTATTCTTCTCTTTCTTCAACTACAAATTCATGGAATTTTGAACTTGTCCAGTTTACCTGTTAGGACTGATTTCCTTTCATTGGGCAGAGTTGAGAATCAGATACCTTAAAGGCAAATGCTTCCTCTTGGGGAAACTCTTCACGGTGTTTCAACTAGTACATGTAGACTGGTAGAAAGAACAGTCAATTCTTGGTTTTTATACTTCTTTCAGTAATAGCAATGGTTTCTTTCTGCCCTGATTATTTCTTGAGGTAAATGATAATGTTTTTACATTCCTCAGGTCTTCTACTTACTGTGGAAGCTCTCAAACTCAGTCAAAACTAATTTTTTAAAAAAATTCAGTTCATTAATCAATCAACACATTTATTGAATTCTTACTAAGTGCAAAGTATTCTGTTGGGTACTGAGGTTTCACATAAGATAGACTCCCTGACTGCAAAGAACTTACATTCTAGTAGGGGCACCAAGGATACTATTTTGATATCTGGTAAGAGACCAAAATAGGCAACTATAATACACAAGGTACTATGGGAAGTCTGAAGGTGAAGGTCATTATCAACCTGGGGATCACGGAAGGTTTTATGGGGGAAATGATTTTGGAATTGGGCATTAAAGGATGGATAGCTTAATTAATAATCAAAGACAAGTAGTTATATGAAACAAAAGCAGAAGATATGAATGCAGCATATGGTCAGGGAAGAATAGAGAGTTGTCCAATTTGCTCAAATTTAGAGCTTGCGAAAGTAATATGAGACAAGGCTCAAAATCCTGGGTGGAGTCAAGTTACAGAGGACTTTGAATGCCAAACAAAATCTTATCATACTCAGTGGGCAATAGGAAGCCACTGAACAATTTTGAGCAGAGGAGTGACATGACTGTGTATGAAAATCATTATCCTGGCAGCAGGAGTCTGAAATAGAGGGATAATAAAGTGGCATTGTAACCACCTAAAATAAGGCTGTGGTGGTGATGACTGTCCAATTCACGGTGGTGGCAATATAAATAGTGATGGGACAAACTGAAGAAGTATTAAAGAGATGCTATTGACAGGGGCTTGTATATAATTGATTAGACGTGAAAAATGAGGGCAAAGGAAGAGTACAAAATAGTCTTAAGGTGCCCACTTGTTGCAAAGTACTGTACTAAGGTATGGGATAAAAAGTTGAAATAAGACATAAGGTCTGGGCTCTCATAAGTGTGTGTGTGTGTGTGTGTGTGTGTGTTTAGTTGTTTCAGTTCTGTCTGACTCTGTGACATCATTTGGGGTTTTCTTAGCAAAGATACTGGAGTGGTTTACCATTTTTTTTCCCCATTCATTTTACAGATGAGGAAACTGAGACAGACAAGGTTAAATGACTTGCCCAGGGTCCCATGGTTAATAAATGCCTGAAGCCAGATTTGAACTCAGGTCTTCCAGACTCCAGGCTCAGCATTCTATCTACTGTGCCACATACTTGGTACACACACCCACGTACCCACACACACCCTTTCTTCTCTTTCTCCATACGCATATACATGTGTACATATATGTACATATATGTATTTATGTGTACGCACACACACACATCTATAAAATAAAAGGCAGTACGTACTAAGGAAGAAAGGAATGCTCCAAAGTGTTATAAGAGATTTAAGAGGATAGGGCCATCAGAAAATGCTTTCTGAAGGAGGTCGCAGCTATGTTGGACCTTGTATCTCAAATCAGTGCCTTCAGAAATTTTCTTGGGTAGTCATGTGAAAGATGAACTGAAAAGATAAGAGAAAGCATAATTCCTTATGAACCATTACGTAGTTCAAGTCAGAGGAAATGGAGGTCTAAAATAGGGTGGCTGAAGTGGAAAGGAGGGCATAGTTGTAAGCTATCATGACGCTATAACCAATGAGAGGTTTGTAGGTATGATGAGCAAAGCACATTGAAGAGTCATGGTGTAGGGCAAAGAGTATTAGACCTTGATCACTCTCTCTCTCTCTCTCTCTCTCAACATACACATTCTTTCTTTCATTTTCACTCTTATATCTCTCAGTTTCTTTCAATCTCTCATTTTCTCTCATCTCTTTAATTCTCTCTTTCCTCCTTCCTCTCTACCCTTTTCTCCTCTTTGTCTTATCCCTCCACCTTCTCCTTTCTCTCTTCCAATGATTTTCTTGGTTAGTAAATTTTTCTACCAAAATATTTGGTAACTATTCAGCAACTCATCCAAGGTTAAGGTCATTTGTCCAGGGCCGCACAGCTAGTATGTAGAGAGGCAACCTGGTAGAGGAGATACAGAGCCAGCATCAGAGTAAGTAAGAACTTGGTTGATCTAATTCGACAGAAATGGAGGATCCACGGGGAAGAATAGGGGAAGGTTTTAGTAAGAAGATGATAAATTTTGTTTTGGACATTGATTTTGAGATGCTGATGGGATATCCTATATAAAATCACACATTAGATTAAGGCATAAGAGGTGGTTTTGTGTGCATGCATGCGTGCGTGCGTGTGTGTGTGTGTCTGCGTTTTATTAATCCAGCAAATAATTCAGGCTATACACAAAATGAGCAGGTAGAACAGTGGATAGAATGCCAGACCTGGAAGACTCATCTTCCTGAGTTCAAATCTAGCCTCAGACAGTTACTAGCCATGTGACCCTGAGCAAGTCACTTAATCCTGTTTGCCTCGTGTCTTCTTCTGTAAAATGAGCTGGAGAAGGAAATGATAAACCACTCCAGTATCTTTGCCAAGAAAACCCCAAATGGGGTCATGAAGAGTTGGACATGACAGAAATGACTGAACAACAATAATATTACTCAAAGCAGTAACAGAGGGGGTGGTTATGTTTTGTAACTGGAATTCTTGCTAGAATTGAAGCTTCTTGAAGGCAAGAACTTTTATTTTTGTCTTTATATCTTCTGTTTCTAGCAGAGAGTCTGGCATATACATTCTTAATAAATGCACATTCATTAATTGATTGATTCTCATAGACCCTTAAATCACATGTCTAAGCAGCTTCCCATTTCACCATTAAATTTAGGGTCAATTCTGCTCTTGGCATTCTAAGAGAGTCTATTGGCATAATTAATATCCCATTCCTATGAGTGAAACCACAGAGATCCAACTCTCTGGCTGTGTTTTCACAAGGATGATGCAATTTTCCATGAGGAAAGGATGATTAATGTATTTGGGCATGGAAACTTATTTCTTAATAGAAAAACTATATTATCCTGGCAAGCTATTTAAGGAAGACATAGAGTTAGGACCATCTTTTTCAGTTTAAACAAGAGTAAGTTTCCAGCCAAAACAGTTTACTGATGTGTAACAGACAGTTGAAATTGTCTGTTGGGTCATGATTTTTTCCCACTGTGTTATTAAAGTCTTAACTGACCACTCAGGCATGCTAGATCTTTTTGACTGATAAGAATGAAAAAAAAAAAACAAAAAAAAACCCAAATCTATGAACATTTACTTTGTGCTAAGTAACTGTGCTAAGCGCTGTGTATACAAACACAGAAATGAGTCCTATCCCATTTTCAAGAAGTTTACGTTATACTAGAAGGCGGTGACAACATGTATAGCAGAATGGTGGCCAGAGAGAGATGTTTTTGCCTTGGGACACCACAGAAAGAAGACAAGACAAAGGGGAATTAATTGGCAATTCCTTTCCAGCAACAATGAGAATATTAATTTGATTATGGTCTCAGAACTAGAAAGGAGTGGAAAGGGGGAAAGTTTATGTGAGGTAGATGACAAAGGTCCAGAGGTCCAAAAGGTGTAGTAATAGACAGGGAAGATGGCAATAAAGTAATTAGGATGAAATGATATCTTTCAAGTGTCAATGATGGGTGAGCTCAGAAGGATAGAATACTTTGCTATCAAGGCAACAATGTCAGGTTCAACTAGTTAGTTTTATACAAGAATATAGATATGTCATTATGTAACATCATCTTTTAACCCTGTGCCTACCCAACCATGTAAAGAATGCATGGTACAATGGAGAGTACTGGATTTAGAATCGTAAGACTGGCTCAAATCTTGGGCTGTACCACTTACTACTCATGTGACCTTGAGCAAATCACCTAATCTTGAACCTCAGTTTCCTTTTCTGTAAAATGAAAGGTCTAGATCTGAGCTCTAAAATCTTTCCTAGCTTTATACATCTTTCATCTGGTAATTCAGTACAACTCATCATCATCTTCAAATTAGATCCTCTATTGTCTGGCAAAACTTGTCCTCTACTTGTTCCCATAGCTTGGTGCTCTAGGTCCTGTCTTCAAGCCTTTGCACAGATTATCTCCCATCCCTGTAATACACTCTCTCCCCATCAATACCTTTTAGAATTCTTCCCTTCCCTCAAGGTTGAGCTCAGACACAGTCTTCCACAGGCAGCCTTTCCTGATCCCTTCACTCCTGCCCCCAAGTGGTTGTGTTTTCTCCTTACTTGATTTATCTCATATTTATTTCTCCCTGTACCTTTTATATCCTTCAGTATAATGTAAATTATTTGAAGGCAAGGATAATTTTTTTTCTCCTTGTATCTCTACCACCTAGCCTAGTGCCTTGTACAGAATGGATGATTAATAACTTTATTGAATAAAGGAACAAACACTTAAATACTTTAAATCTTAAGATCATAGGACCATAGATTTTGATCTGGAAGGGATCTTTGGAATTATCTAGTCCAATCTATTGAATTTTTAGATGAGGAAACTGTATCCCAGAGAAGTTAAGGGGTCTTGTCTGCAGTCACAGATCTAGGAAACTTCAGAGCCAAGGGTTAACTCCCAGGTCCTTTGTCTCTGAATCCATTGACTTCATTCATATGCAAACCTTGAAACCTGGAGTGGTTTCAATTAAGCAAATTGAGAATTAAGCAAACAAAATCAAGTAAGTCTGATGGCCCACTTTCTGGTGGTAAATTTTTTTTTGTCCTAATTTACATAAACTGGTCCGTGGTGACAAGTCTTTCACCAAAGCTCACACTGAAATCCTTCCCAAGGGGCAGCTAGGTGGTATAGTGGATAGAACACTGGGCCTGGAGTCAGGAGGACCTGACCTGTTGGGCCTCAGACATTTGACCCTTATTAGCTATGTGACCCTGGGCAAGTTAATTAACCCTATTGCCTCACCAAAAAAAAACAAAACAAAACAAAACAACAACAACAACAAAAACCGAACCAAACCAAACCAAAACCAAAAGCAAAACAAAACCAAAAACCCCAAAATAAACAAAAAAAAGAACCCGCTGATCTCTAAAAGGAAAGGCTATTGGTCTCCTTATGCCAGGGGGTCTACCCAGGGATGGCCTTAGGCAAAAAATGTGAAGAATTACCGTATTTCACTGCATAATCATTGCAAATTTTATGCCAAAAAAAAATTTTTTTTTTTGGTAAAAAAGTGGGGTGTGGCCATTATGTGACGCTTTAAAAAAAATTGTGCCGTTATTACTTAAAAATCATTTGTTACTAAGCTATTTTTGGTGCAAGATCAGGATGCACGGAATACTCATGAATATACGTTAAAATTGGGAAGAAGCAAGTCTTACCACATCACGTGACTTACTCAAATGGTAGCTTCCCTTGTGCTTATGGCTCTTCATCGGGTCGAGTGGTGATACCATTAGTGGTACAGCGCCCCAAACAAACCATGGAAATTGACTTTCGGAAATATACTGCCAATGCTCCTGCTTTGAGAATTCTAGGCTCGTGGCTCACAACGCGGGAAAGATAAATGCCACTGGTGAATACATTGTTGCCCTGTTTACCTTTGAAGCATCCTGACGAAAAGAATTATACCATGTGATGATTACTCGGTGAAAGGCTATAAGCTAATTTTTGGACTGAAAAAAACAGGGGTAAAGATTATTATGCGATGAAATAAGGTAGGGGTTTGTCTGAAGTCCTGGACGCTCTCTCATATAAATGTATATTGTAGAAATACACACTTATTTGCGCCATTGCAACTGTTACGGGGATAATCTGCATAGCCCCTCCATTCCCACTCCCTTCAGTCTTCCCTAGCTACAACACATTAATTAAATTAAATTAAGCATTCATAAAGCTAGGCTGAGCTCACCTCAGTTTTCCTCTGAATGCATGTATTCAGTAAGGAAGGACTTTGGTGTGATGCAGCAATTCCTTTGTCCCCATGATGAGAGCAGAGCAGAAGGGGGCAGTGTCAAAAAGGTGTGGCCGTAGCATCAGCAAGAGTGTCCACCCATTGAGAGATTACTTCTGCTCTTCTTCCCCTACTCCTCTCTTCCGAATGTGCTGCTTGGGACTCTGGGAACCTCCTCCTTAGACTTTCTGTTTGGGAAATTGGAGGAACTGGTTGTGTGACCCTGGACAAATCATTTAATCTCTTAACATTTCTAGGGAATTCCCTGAAATTCAAAATTATGGAGCAGGTGCTAATTGGTGTCCGTAGAAACAAGTAGGTGGTGTAGTGGATAGAGCCCTGAACCTGAAGTTAAAAAAAATAACCTGAGTTCAAAAGTGGCCTCAGACACTTACTAGCTGTGTGACCCTGAGTAAGTCATTTAACTTCTGTCTGCCTCAGTTTCCTCAACAATGACATTAGGATAATAACAATACTCAGGGTTGGATCAAATGAAAAGTGCTTTGCATAATGATTGTACATAGTAGGCACTATATAAATGCTGCTGTTATTGTTGATTAGTCAGATAAGACTTTGTGATCCCATTTGGGATTTTCTTGGCAAAGATATTGGAGTGGCTTACCAATTCCTTCTTTAACTCGTTTAACAGATGAGGAAACTGAGGCAGACAGGGTTAAGTGACTTGGCAGGGGTCATACGGCTAGTGAGTTTCTGAGGTCAAATTTGAACACAGGTCCTCTTTACTCTAGGGTCAATGTTCTAGAGAACCACTGCACCTGTATATCGTATAAATGCTAACTGTTCTAATCCCTGACTTAAAATACCTGTACCAATGAAACACTGGTAAGGAGGGGGATGTTTAAAAAGATGAAGGCTGATCTCTCAAACAGAAGACTATTAGTCTCCTCACATCAGGGATATACCCAGGGCTGGGCCTAAGCAAAATTGTGACAAATTAGGCAGTTTGTTTTGAAGCCCTAGTCTCTCTCTCACATAAAAAGTGTATAATACAAACACACATATTTGCTTATTTGTTCACTCACTCATTCATCTATCTAGACGTTTAAAAAGTTTGAGAGACATAATTTCTGGGTAATTAATCATTTTATTAAATATGCTAGCATTTTATTAATAAAATAGGTCAGTGGCCCTCTTCAATGCCAAAGACCCCTCATGGTGGTGGGCTCACAGTTTATATGACCTTGGAAGAATTGGTGTTCCTGAGGGTGACAATCAACTCTCATTGGTTAACAATTAGTGAGAGAATGAATATTATAATGAGAGGTGGACCTATTCTGATGAAGGGCTTAGGGGTGTAACTTTGATTATGTCATTTACTTCTAAATTACCCCCAGCCTTGGCCAGTCTAATCGAATAATTTATTCCTACCCAACCTGAGTAGAACCCAATGGGCAGGAATTCACCTCAATAAGATGGTCTAGGTGGGGTTAAATTTTTGGCAGAGGTCAGTAATGTCCTTCAAAGACTGGGCTTCAAACAAGGAAATAGGACAGGGAAAAAGCCTGGATCTCCCTCATAACTGATTATTAATAATCATTACTCTTACTCTCTATCTTTCTTCCATCTACTTAACCCTTGACCTCTTCAGGCTTCTAGCTTTCATAACTCTCATTCTTGCTAAGCTATAACATTAATAACAATTTAATGTTTTAAATGTCTCCATTTTCATTTTAAAAGAAATTAAATGGATAAAGGATCCTTTAAAGGGATAAATGACTTCGGAGACCATTTCAAGCATGAATCAACAGGTGGGAAAGATTTTTTTTTCTTTTTCTTTTTTTTTGACTAGTGTCTTCCGGGACACTTTCAAGACAACCTCATCATATTAGTAATCACTGGTTACTGGGTGACTGGCTCTTACTCAACCAACATTACTATTTTAAAATCTCTTAGACTAGATCTATAGGAAAGATGCTGTCAATCTTCCCCAGTGTGCCCTCAAAAACCTTAATTGTAACAAAAGGAGTTCATCAAAATGTTCTCAAATCAGAAAGCAGAGCAGGCATGAGGGCACTGGGCTTGCTTTCATAAATTAGTCAAGCCTATCAGGCAAGTTGATAAACTACACAGTTGAGACTGAATTCCATAAAGGCAATCCAGAAAGACTGAGAAAAAAAGATTTCATGGCCAGAGTAAATGCAGATCTTTCTTAATGTATATATGGTCTATGTTATGGCTGCTGAACAGAAAACACTTTGCAAAGACACTGAAAAAATACCTACATGGGAGATGAAAACAAAAACGATTGGGGGCTGGTAGTGGAGTGGCTTAAGAAGAAAGAGGGGAAAGAATTGAGCGACTGTACATGTTGAAAGTCTCAGCTGAAAATATAAAATCAATTGTCCTAAGAATAAAACTAATAGGACTCATTATTTTTCTATTTCAGACTAATTCCTGGGGGAAATAAAAATTAAAAAAAGATCAAGGAACAGACATGAAAGAGAATAGATAAATATCATGTGTTTATGCACAGACTCATTAAATTGACCTTGCCAACAAGGAGGCAGACATCTCTAGGTTGTCTTCATATACCATGGTTCAGCATATAACTTCTAAAGGAATCATTTGAACCAAATCTTTCTCTCCCATGCCAGTTAACTTTATGGATTGGATCACCCAAAGATGAATAATGTATAACTGAGGGGCAGCTAGGTGGCACAGTGGATAGAGCACCAGCCCTGGAGTCAGGAGGACCTGAGTTTAAATCCAGCCTTAGACATATGACATTTATTAGCTGTGTGACCTTGGGCAAGTCACTTAACCCTGATTGCCTTACCAAAAAGTAAAAAAAAAACAACCCCTCCCAAAGTAATGTAGCTGATATATTTACTCTCCCATAAACATACATATATATATATGTGTGTGTGTGTGTATGTATATATGTATAAATGTACATGTAGTTGATATATTTATCTCCCCACAAACATATATGTATATATAAATATATATTATATATATACATATATATAGATGTGTGTGTACACACATTTTTTTTTTAAAAGGCTTATTGTATTTTCAAATACAGGCATCTTGGTTTGGATGGGGAAAGGAACAAGCATTCATTAAATGTCTACCATGGTCCAAATGCTATGTTAAATACTTTATTTATATTATTTGATCCTCACCATAACCCTGGAAGGTAGGTACTATGATCCATGTTTTACAATAGAGGCCAAAATGATTTGATCAGGGTCACACAGACAGCATCAGAAATTGGATTTGAACTCAGATCTTCCTGATTCCCAGACTAGCACTCTATCTAATATTACCATTTAGTTGCCTAATGCCAATTAACTAATAAAATAGATCTCAAATGAATGTATGTTCTATAATTATATAGGCTAAATATTGGTCAGTTGAGAAGATAAATTCAGTTACAGAGCAGAATATAGTTTAGTGAAAATGAAAGACATTTTGATGAAGTGGAGACAGCCTTGGTTCTCGAGTCTGATATGTGGGTTTAAATTCTTGTTATATATTCCTTACTACCTCTGTGACCTTGGGAAAGTCATTAGACCTCATTTACCTCATCTGTAAAATGAAAGGGTTGGAAAAGGTGATATCTAAGATCCCTTCCAACTATAAATTACGAGAAAACTTCTTTACATTTTCACCATTTTTAAAAGGGAAGGACTACCATGAATTCACAGGGTGAAATTCAACTATTGACCACTGGAGGGTAGTAGCACATTTCTCAAATCAATTGAAAAGGTCCAAGTGTAGAGAATTCCTTTGTTGCTATTTTGAAGTAAATTGACAGAAAGAGTGGGGATTTTAAATTGTGTGCTTTATTTTTACAAAACTTTTTTCTTAAGGATTCCTTCATGCACCTCTATCAATGTGTGTTTCTAAAAGAAAATGTTTCAATTTCTTTTTTAATGAAAAGAACAGTAATTATGTAAGAAAAACATCAAAATGCCAACTAGTATTGATTATTAAAAATTGGTTAGAGATAAACAATTTCTAAGCTCTTTTTAAAAAACCTTCAGAAAATTGATATACTTTATTGAAATTTTATCAAAAATTCTGTGGATAATCATCTTTGAAAAATGCTTTGAAAACAGTTTTATATGATGTATGTAGTCAAAAATAAATTAGCCAGTTTATTTTATTAATCATTCAGTAGTAGTCTACATCTTAGACATTGTACCTGTATTATAGATATAGGGCTAGAAAGGACTTGAGGGGTCATATAGTCCAATACTTTCATTTTACAGAGGAGGAAACTGAGGCTTACAAATCTGAGATGACTTGTCCAAGTTTCTTAAAGACATTAAGAGCAGAACCTGGTCCTCTGAAAATAAATCCATCACTCTTTCCACTGTGCCTATTGAAGGTAAACCTGAAAGATATGTAATGCAAATCCTTGCAAGATATACCCTAGAAATATGCACAATAGCCTTTCCTAATAGTTAACTACCAAAAGCTGAATGAATTTCTTGAATCGCTAATACTTTTTGCACACTGGATTTTGAAATTCTTGGCTATTAATTTGCTTTTTTCTCGAAATGGAGCTTTTATGGTTGTTCAGCGACATCCTCTAATATTTCTGTTGCCATTTTGAGGGAGTCTGTATCCCCCTCAAAATTTCCAATAGAGCATATGATTCCATTTAATAACCTTATGGAATGAACACATTAAAGATTTTGCTTTGAAATTATTTCCCATTAGGTAGGTATTAGCCCAGCTTCCTTGTCTATAAGTAAGCATTTTTTTTGTTTATTTAATGAGGATATTTTCATAACCAACTCTGTATAAAAGACTAAGCTGACTTAAAATATATTAAATCAATGCTTTTATCTTAATGTATTTTAGATTAAAAATGAATCAGTATATGGTAATCCTAGAGGAACTTAAATTAATTTTGCCTTAGATGGTATGTGAAAGAAGCCTAGGATTACATTAAACAGAAGATTAAAATGGACCAATGCCACATGACCATATTTCCTCCCTTAGGAACAATATGCTGTTCCTTCACAAACTGTTTCCCATCTGTCCTTTCTTTTCCATTTCCATAGACATAATCATACTTCAAACCCCTATCACCTCTCATCTGTACTTCTATAAGAGCGTCTTCACTGGTCTCCTCGATTCATTCTCTCCCCTTGTCAATCCCACTTCCCTTCCTTCCTCCCTCTTAAGCATCTTGAGAGCAGGACTATTTCATTTTTGGTTTTTCAAGACCCACTACCTTGGACAATGCACATTATAAGAGTTTGTTTATCTATTGATCACAAGTCAAAAGATCATGAGGTTTTAAAGTTTGAATGGCCTTTAGAGACTGAATCCAACAACTGCTCCATATATATTCATATATATGAGGAAATCGAATCCCAGAGAGGAAAGGGAGACTTGTACTAATTCATACAACTAATAAATACCAAAACTCACATTTAAATTCGAGTCTACTGACTCTAAATAAAAACTTTCTTTAAAAAAATGAAAAAAGTCTTTTTAAAGGGGGCAGTTAGGCAGTACGGTGGATAGAGCACTGGCCCTGGATTCAGGAGGACCTGAGTTCAAATCCAGCCTCAGACATATGACACTCACGAGCTGGGTGACTCTGGGCAAGTCACTTAATCCCAATTGTCTTGCAAAAAAGAAAAAAAATGAAAATGGTCTTTTAAAAAATTATATCATCTTTATTTCTAAATATATTGCTCCTCCCATTCCCTATGCAGAGAATGATCTATAACACAAAATAATAAATGGGAAGAACTTTTTGAAAAAGCAGTTTAGAAAAACTAATCAATATATCAATTGAATCTGATAAAAATGGTATACTCAAAAAATCTTAGTGTAGTTTTAAGTTTTAAACTTTAATAGCTTAAAACTTCACTAAGACTTTTGGGACACTTTATTTAATGTTCTATTCCCAATTCCCACCTCTAGAAGTAAGAGAAAGAGGCAAATTTTCTCATTTCTTCTTCAGGGCCAGGCTTGATCATTACAATTATGTAGTGCTCAGTTTCATTTGTTGATTTTTTTTTTTGTTGTTGTTGTTATTGTTCTTTCTATTTTCCTTGGAGGTAGTCATTATGTGTGTGTGTGTGCATACATATATGTGTGTGTGTATATATATGTATACATATGTGTGTGTGTATACACATATTTGGTTCTGTTTGCTTCACTTTGTATCAGTTAATATATCTTCTTATGGTTCTCTGCATTCTTCATATATTTATCATTTCTTAGAGCACAATAGTTTATTAAATCTGTGTGCCACAATTGGGTTTTTGTTGTTACTCAGTTGTTTTTCAGTAATGTCTGACTCTTTGTGACCCCATTTGGAGTTTTCTTGGAAAAAATACTGAAGTGATTTGCCATTTCCTTCTCCAGCTCACTTTACAGATAAGGAAACCAAGGAAGACAGGGTGATTTGCCCAAAGTCACATAGCTAGTAAGTGTCTGAGGCCAGATTTGAACTCAGGAAGATGAGCCTTCCTGACTCCAGGCCTGGCACTCTATCCACTGCACCACCTAGCTGCTCTTATACATCTACGTTGAAGGAATTGCCATTTGCTAATCCATGAGTCCACTGCTCTTTTTTGAAGAACCATCTACAAAAGTATAGAAGATTGTGAGATGAGTCAGTGGAGGTAGCATCCACATTAATGAATTCATATATTGTCTGAAGTATTGACAAAGTTGGCTACTAAGTCTACACGTGCATCTCCTTGAAAATTGGGCGTCCACTGCACTAACTCTTTGAGTCCCCTTTCAGGAATCAGGCCATGGTGGGAATGGTATTCCCAATGGTGGGAAGATTCATCTTCCAGAGTTCAAATCTGTCCTCAGATACTTACTAGCTATGTGACCCTGGGCAAGTCACTTAATCCTGTTTGCCTCAGTTTCCCCATCTATCAAATGAACTAGAGCAGGAAATGGCAAACCACGCTAGTAGCTTTGCCAAGAAAACCCTAAATAGGGTTACAAAGAGTCAGACATGACAGAAACCACTGAACGACAACAACAGCAACCATGTCTAATCAGTCGTAATTGCATTTTTTAGAATATTTTCTATATTCTTTGCCTTGACTCCCATGTTCATTTTTGGAGCCAAACTATATGTTATGTGCCAGTGTCTTTTTCTTTCCAAGAGCTCTGGCCCCTAACTGGGGCTGACAGGATAGCTTTGAACCGATGTAAATACATCGTTAACATTATTAGCATGAATTTAACTTTGCACCCCTAGTCATTTCCTTTCTAAATAAAACAGATTTTTAAAAGTCAATTTATTGTTGCTTTTAGTACTAAAATCTTTTAATTCTCATTTTAGCTTTTATTATAACGCATAGAGTTTAAATACTGGCATAATCAGTATACTTAGAATTGAATAATTGTTATTGTCTTTTGCTATGTAAAATGGAATAATGATAGCGAATATTTATTTAACACTCTAAGGTTTGCAAAGGGCTTATCATTGCCTCATTTGATCTTGATAACAAGCCTCTGAGGAAGGTGCTATTATTTTACACAGGAGGCAACTGACACTGCAGTAAATATCTGGGGAAGGATTCGATCTCAAGTCTTCTTGATTCCAAGTTCAGTTCTCGATTCACAATGTCATGCTGGCTCTATGCAAATACAATTAATGCGACACATTTCAACAAATAGAATTTGGGGGTATTGTTTTAGAAAGCTATGAAGTCTTTCCTTTTTGTAACAAAATAATAATGGGATGAAAGTTTATGGGATTCAAGTTGTGGATTCCATTTTGGAGCTCCTCTACCCCATTAATATCAGCCAGAAAGTTTGTCATTCATGTCCTTATTTATCTGCACTCTCATTGCCATAACCTAACCCCAGAGTCCTTATCCTGTGTTTTTTTTCCCCTACAAAGCCCTGCTAATCATCATCTCTCCTCAAATTCATTCATACATCCACATGTCCATTCATTTCTTCATTCCACAAATATTAATTGAATTCTTATTAGGTGTGAGATACTGTATTAGGAGTGGTGAGGGAATCTATTCTTTGAGATTCTGCCACCTCAGTAGCTGCTTATGCTATTCTTTCTGCCCTCAACAACTCCTACCCATCCATTTAGAGCTGGAAGTTAATTAATTAATTAATTATTTCCCCCCCACTTAATAGTATTTAATTTTTTTCCCAATTGCATGTAAAGATAGTCTTCAACATTAACTTGTATAAGATTTTGAGTTCCAGATTTTTTTCTTCCTCCTTCCTTTCCCTCCTCACCCAACCAATCTGATATCAGTTATACACATATAATCATATTAAACATATTGGAAGTTAATTTAAAGGTCATGAGCTTCAGTACGTTTCTTTTACATATCATAACATCATAGATCTGGATCTGGAAGGAACCTTAGAAGTCATCTTGTCCCAAAACTTTGTTTTACAGAAAAAGAAACTAAGGCCAAGAGAGGTTGTCCAAGGTTTGTAAGCAGCAGAGCCAGGGTTGAATCCACTTTCTCTGACTTTCAAATCCATTTTTCTCCCACTTTATGGGTGGTTTGAAAGCTCTGTTAAATCTCTAATAAGTGAGCATTGACAACTCTCTACTTGAGATCTCTGAATTAAAGTTAGATTTCCACCAAAAGAAACTGAGGCAATACCATCTATCCCCTTGTAACTTTTTTTTCCAGTCAAGATAAGCATTTCCTTTGACCACCATGGTAACCAGTTTCAGTTTTCTTTCAATTAACTTGCTCTTACCTCCCTTCTTCAGTCAATAGGTTATCTACCTCTTACAAGAAGCCTGCCAATGTTAGCATTTTCCAAAGTTCAAATTCTGCTGACGGGGATTTTTAAAGGGCAGACTTACTTTTTGTCTATTGACCATCATAACTTATTTTAAATAAAACTGGAATAAGGTTGAAATTCTTTTAAAAGCAATTCTACAAAAGTGACTTCCTCTCAATAAAACTGGTAAGAACTCAAGGAACTACATAATATTTCAAGCATTGGATACAAAAGTAGCAGTGACTGAGTTTCAGATAAGTCCCACCCTCTCTAAATCACATCATGTCTTTACCAGCTATTCCATCTATAAGCACAGCACACTGTTATGTGGAAACCTGGGTTCCTGTCCCAGTTATATCTCTAATTGGCTTTAGGATATTGGATAAGTCAATTCACCTTTCTAGGCCTTAATATCTTCATATGCAAAATTAGAGGGTTGGAATAGATGAGTTCTAAGGTGTCATCAAACTATGATATTCTGCTCATGAGATGAGCCTGGTCAATATGATTATTTCGTGACACTTTCAGTTCTGTCCCCAAATTTCCATCATATTTAAATATATATTTATGGAAGAGTGGGGGAGAAGGGAAAAGAATTGGAATGAATTAGAGATATTTAGCTTAGAAAAGAGTAATCATAAGGGAGACATGATAGTTGTACTCAGGTACTTGAAAATCTGTCATGTTGAGGAAAGATTAAACTTTTTTTTGCTTACCTCTGGAAGGAAGAATTAGGAATAATGGGTGGAATTTATAGAATCAGACTTTGACGACATAAAGGTAAGCTTCTAAACAATCAGAGCTACCCAAAAGTTGAATGTGCAGCCTCAGTGGGTTCTCAGTTTCCCATTACTGATGGTCTTCAAGCAGAGATTGAATGATAGCTTGGGACATTATAAAGAGATTCCTTTTCACTGACCAATATGACTTCTAAGATACCTTAAAACTCTGAGATGATGTGATTCTGGAAAGAGAAAACACTCACTTTAATCCCTTTCTACTCTAAGGGAGAAAATTTTTTTCTGCCTGCTGTAGGCCTCCTTGGTTCCCTTACCTCCTAGGTTATTCCTCCACCCCTGGAATTTCAGAGAATGGGTAGCAGAACAACTGATTACAAGAAAGGAAGGGGAGGAGAATTGTGGAAGTAACAGTATCATCATGGAATTTCGTGAAGGGTATGAAAGGAGAAAAAGTGAAGAAGAAAAAATTTAAAAAGTTAAATTTAAAGAAGGTAACATAATTCAAAAGAAATGACAGAATGAAATCAAGATAAGGGGAATTAAAGACAGCCTTAAATTGGATAAGAGTCATTCAAACTCGTGGAGTGATATTAATAAATGACTTCACATTTGTAAATCTTTAATGGCAAGTGCTGGTTTCTATTGCACTGAAGAGGAGGCCTGGTAAAAAATTACTGGAATAGGAATGAAAAAAAATCTCAATTTCACTGAGCCTCAATTTCCTCATTTGTAAAATAAGAAAAAGAGCATCAGTACTACCTCTGTCCAAGAATTGTTGGGAAAGTCAAATCAAATCATAGGATCATAGATCCTGAGCTGGAAGGGACCATGAGATCATTGTGACCAATTCCCTCATTTTATACGGGGAGAAACTGAGACTAATAGAGGTGAAGTAACTTTACTCTATGTTACACAGGTAGGAAGTGGTAGAGCTGAGATTTGAACTCATGTCCTGTGATGCTACATTCTTCCTACTCTCCACTGCAATATTCTGTGAAGCTCTTTGTAGCCATAAAGAGCTATACAAATATGAGTTCCTAATATCATCAGCCACTGAATTATGTTCACTTTTTAAACACTTAGCTTAACTGTAAGCCTCATCACTATGGCAATACTTAAAGCTAGACAATGTATCTGTGTTTGTAAATGTCTGTTGAAGTAGGGGAGGGTTGAGGAGATAGGAGGGAGGAAGGCTAATTCCGATAAGCTGTATTTGGATTTACCGGTAGTACCAATATAGTAAAATTCCTCATATTGAGGAATATGAGAGACTTTCAATCATCATAAATTCTTGGTGTTAGAACTTTAAGAAAAAGAAAACAAACCCTAGTTAGCCTTTGAGGCTAGAGATCAGGAGCCAAAATTGTCTTACCTCACCAGTTATTATCAGTAACAGCACATTTCACAACTTATTTAATATTCTTATCTCTGATATTCTTTCCCAAGATTCTTCTAAATATTCCAGGAAAGCTCTACACATAACACCAGTAATTTTATTTCCTGGGTTTCAATATCCCAAACAGAAGAAACTGAAATAACTAGAGATGGAATTAATTAGACAGGGGGACTGGATAATGCTCTAACATAATGGGAGCGTGGAAAAACAACCATGAAGGTTATTACTTGGGGTTTCTCATCTTGTCTGGACGTGTATTCTTTACCACAGTCAGCTGGCATGACTGCTTCCAGTTTGGGTTAGCAGTGGATACAGCATAAATGGCTGTTCTCTGAGATCAGCAGTAAAGATTTAATTGATAGAATACACATGACTACAAAACAGAAAAAAATACACTTTCTTAATTATCTTAATTTAGTATAGTGAAGCATTCAAGTAAAACTTTTGGATGACCTGCTGAGGAGCTTACTAGTGTCTTGTGTTACTTTACCAAGAGACCCAAAAGCATTGGTTGCACCCATTGGCAAGGGATTGAAGAGGGCATAATAATATGAGTGGCACTTCTTAATAGCCATTTGATTGAATTATCCTTTAAACAGGCAACATGGTGTAGTGGGTAGAGACATTAATCTATGGGTTCAAGTTCCATCTCTGATAAATACTAGCTTTGTAATCACAGGCAAGTCATTTAATCTTTCAGTTCCTTAGTCTTAAATTATAGATAAGGGAGCTCTGTGTGGAGGGAGTTTAAATCACAGATCTGGATTTTTTTCTTTCTCCTGTAAGAAAAAAGTCTATACCTCTTTCTCCCCCATCCCTTCTTTAAAATATTTGTTTCAGGTTCATTAACAAGAGTTTTACTTATCAAAATTTCTTCAATGTTTATAAATCTTTAGCACTGGGTTCTTCTTATAGACAAAAAATAGAGAAAAAACATTTTAAATAATTACTTAGAAACTCTTGCTCCATGATAATACAACTTAATATAGTCCTACTCAAGCTCAACTTTATACAGAATTCAAAGCAAAAAATGAGAGGGGAAAAAATGACATATTTCTATGTTCCTAAGATAATTGAGGAACAGAGGGTTTTAATGGCTTGAATTACTCTCATTGGTTGTCTCTGTTTCCCCATGTCAATGCCCATTGCCAGGTCTTTAATTTAATTTGTGCTATGTAGACTGGTAGAGTGGGTATTAGAACCCCATGGAAATTTTGGTAAATATTGTGAGAAGCTAAATGTAATGAAAGCTTTCTTTAGACCACTTAAGAAAATGGCAACACACATTAAAACTGAGACAGAAATCTTGGCTACTAGGATTATTGACTGAAATCCTTAAACTTTTTCTTAATTGAATTCCTTGTCCTCCCTGGGGATATCTGGAGGAATTTTTAGAGAGACAAAAACAAAAGAGTACCACCAATATAGGATGGAGAAAAAGATAAACAATGCATGAAGGAAACCCAGCATGTACCACCTTCTTTAACACATAGAGAGAAGGGAGAAAGTGGAAGGAGGCTTAGCAGAGAAGGAAGAGATTTGAGAGGAGAAAAATGGGTCCTTTTGTAAGAAATAGCTAGAAGGAAAGAAAATCTAGGGGGAAGACAGAACAGACTCTGCAGAGAAGAAATTTCTAGGAAAGGAGACTGAGTGAGTGAGGGTACTGGGAAAATTACCAGAAGTAAAGAGACAAAAAAAATCAACCATGACCAAAAATGGTTTTTCAGCTTGGAAATACAACATTGAGGGCTAAGGGCCAATCCTGAAATAAGAGGGGGGAGAGAGCCAGGAATACAGTTGGAGGAAATTATAGAAAAAAACTGGAGAAGACAAGTGTTTTATAGGAACCCCCACCCAAAGAAATGGAAGATGTCACACCAAAGAAGGGGTCATAGTTGATTAGAATCTCTGTGGCCCAAAGGATATTAGGGTCACATATTTGACGTTTAGAATCTGTTCTTTAATTTTGTTGGTCTATACCTCTCTGTCTCCCCAAACTTCTTCTTCTTCCATCTCTGTGTCTCTATCCTATCATTCACTCTACCCCCTTTTGTTACTCTTGGAAATAGTGAGAGGAAACAGGGCTTTTTCCCCTTTTTGAACAAGCAGGTAGATGCCAATATTTGTTAAAAGTTCATTAACCGTGAACTGTAGTTGTTGTTGTTTTAATGGCAACAATAATAGCTAGCATAGCATTTTAAGGTTGGCAAAGTGCTTTACGTTTATTTAACTCATTTGATCTTTCTAATAATTGTAAGAAATGAGTGCTATTATTATTCTTTTTTTCTTACAGTTGAGGGAACTGAATCACATGAAGGTCAAATCCCTTCCCCAGGATTGCACAAATAATGAGTGATGTAAGATTCTAACTCAAGTCTTCACGACTTTAAGTCTGGCACTCCAATTTAGTGGTTCATGTACCTGTTTATTTAATGACAATTCTTTGTTCCTAAGCAAAGAAGAACCTAACTCAGCTGTTGAATCATACGATGTTAGATTTGGAAGTGTGTGCGTGGGGAGTCAAGATGACAAGTTGAGAGGTCACAACTGACAAACTTCTCCCAAAAAAACTTTCCTACAAGAGGATTACAGAAAATGGCAAATCAAATTCTGAGAAGAAGAGTCAACAAAAAAGTCCCAGTGACTCATTTTTTCCTAGCCCAGGGAAGCTTTGGAAGACAGAAAGAGAGGTTTACATACACTGGTGTGGCAACTAGCTAGGAGCAAGGGGTGTAATTGGCCACAGTATTGGGTGCCATTTGACATCTCTGTAGTTTATTACCCGGTTCCAGGGCAGAGAAAAACAGTTGAGGTTGAGAGGGGGAGCAGGGGCCTTATCTGGGTATGGATGAGAGGACAGACCAGGAAGACAATGACCAGAACTCTCCTCAGATTACACCACCTTGGAAGCACTGAAAACCTACAGGTTCCCAGATTAAGCTACAGAAGCTCAAGTTAGCTATATCCCACCAGAGGTAAGCAGAGCCCAAAGTCAAGAGATAGTCTGGGAAAATGAGAAAACAACAACAACAGCAACAGAACCTGACCATAAAAAGCTTCTATGGCGACAGGTAAGTTCAAGACACAAACTCAGAAGAAGACAGTGACTTAGGAACAGCTACAAGTAAAGCCTCAAAGAAAATTGCAGATTGGACACAGGCTCAACAAGAATTCCTAGAAGAACTAAAGAAAGAAATCAAAGAGCAAAAAAATCATTTAAAATTATTTTTAAAAATCATTAAAGTAAATGGAGAGCAGTAGAGGAAACATTGGAGGAAATGAGAGCTGTGCAAGAAAATTAGGAAAAGAGAATCAACGGCTTGGTAAAAGAGGCACAAAAATATGCTGAAGAAAATAATTCCTTAAAAATCAGAATTGGCCAAATAATAAAAGAGGTACAAAACCTCACTAAATAAAATAACTTCTTAAAATTTCGAATTGGTGAAATGGAAGCTAATGTCTCCATGAGATAAGAAGAAACAAAAAAGCATAGTGTAAAGATTGAAAATATAGAAGAAAATTTGAAATATCTCACAGGAAAACAAATTACTTGGAAAATAGATCATCAAGAGATAATTTAAGAATTACTGTACTACATGAAACCCATGTTTGGAAAGGGATTTAGAGATCATCTGGTCTCACACTCTTGTCTTATACATTTCCAAATGGTTGCATTAGGTACTCTGAAAATTATTTGGCCAGGACCTAACAAAAGAAAGAAGATAAGAGTGTGTTAAAAAAAGAAAGTGCACCTGGGACTAAGAGATGCCCCACTGAAGACAAGAGAAAGGGCACAGCAGATAAATTTAGCTTTTGGAGTACTGTAGTTAAAAGAATATTGGACCTAAGGTCTGAAGACTTGACTTCAAGTCCCAGCTCTGATATTTAATTACTATGTGATTGAAGGAAAATCACTTCACTTTTCTGAATCTCTATAAGATTAGGCTAATGAAACATATTAAGGTTTTGCTATAGAACTAAAGTATTATAGGCCCAATGAATTGATAGACCCTTGATTTACTGAAATAATGCCAGTACTACTGTTTTCACAAGATTTTGTAGAAAGAACTCTAAAAAAATGCAAATTCATAAACATGAATTATTGTTTGATGAAGTCTAGAAGTAGAGCAGTTGTGTCAGAGGATACACATAGTGTATTCTGCGTATGTAGAAGCATGCACATATGCATAGATATGCAGCAGGTTTCTAACAATATGTTAGAGAGTTTCTCAAAAGTTTTCTCAAAAGTTTTAGTGCAGTTGTAGGCTTTAGCAAGAAGCTTTAATAAGCTTAAAATGACACTAAAACTTTTAGGACACACTGTATTTATGTACAAATATGTGCACACAGAGAGAGAGTATGGCATAATGAACAGAGAGGGCTAGCCTGAAAGTCAGCAACATCTGACTTCAAGCCCTGCTTCTCACACATACAACTCTCTAAGACTATGGATTAGAGATGAGTTGACTATCTCCATCAGGGGAGGGACCTTTCAGCCTGGAGTCCCCCATGACAGTGAAATCACATCTCTAGAACAAACCAAACAAAAAAAAAATCACAAACACAAATACACACACAGTATAGAGGACCAGGAATCTATAGGCAAGCATTCTAATTCCAGGTCCATGATGATAGATATTATGTTAGGGAGTTCCTCAAGTACTTTGTATTTCAGTTTGTATAGTTTCAAGATAGGAATACAATGGATCTTACAAGATTATAGGATTATAAATTGAAGCTAGAAGGGATCTAGGAGATACCTAGTTTAAACTTTTTGTTTTACAGATGAGGAGAGTGAGGCTTTATTTTTTTTTCAATGACTTGTCCAATGTCACACAGGAAATAGTTGTTTAGTTTCATAGATTCAGAGCAGGAATGGACTTCACAGCTCACCTAGTCTAACCCTCCCATCAATCAGTCAGTCAACACATATTTATTAAGCACCTAATAGATGACAAGAGTTGTGCTAGGCTGGGGATACAAGCACAAAGAATGAAGCAACCCCTACTCTCAGTGAATTTACCTTCTAATAGGGGAGATAAGAAATACACATAAAATATATATGGCATAAACATAGTTACTAAATACAAACAAAAGGCTCATAGAGGTGAATAAATTAACTCAGAGTCACACAACAAGGAGTAGAGCTGTGAATCCATAGTATCAGTCATATCCTGAAATTTTTGTAAGGGTCAGTCAATATATGAGTGGAAATACCTTAAAAAGTACACGTATAATGTAAGTAATGTGTAGTTTTTATAAATGGTTTATATGTTTTTGCATATGATCTAATAAAAAGTTTGGTTAAAGTTGATATTTAGAAAGTCCTGGGATATCTTGTAAAAAATTGGGACAGAGTTGGGATGTGTCCACAGAGTTATTTTACTGATTTTTGCTGAACCACTTCAGTACTCTGTTGTACTATAATCCAGCTATTGATCTTTGATCATGAAAGCTGATCCAACCAATGAATAAATCCTCTCTAGGGTCCTATTTTGAATTGGGCTGAAGGTTTCTGGAAAAGATGAACTTTATCCATCTCTAAAATGAATTTGCTTTTCAATTAAAAGTCTTGATTATCAGTGATGGAGAAACCCTTTCGATTTTCCTATTTTGACTAAGGGTATTGGATCTAATGGCATGTCTTCGCAGAGGTTGCATACCCAGAAATGGATGTGAGTCATGAGTTTGGCTTTGATTCACTGTAAACCACAGCAAATATTACAGGTTGCCATTTCTGCAACATGTGCACTTTCATATGGGACTTTGGAAACAGAACTGTAAATTTCATAGAAGATATGTTTTACCACTGACACAGAGACAAAGATCTCCTAATATATTCATTTAACCGCTCAGGAAAAAAAAAATGAAATGTTGGCAGCTGTGGAGGTTAAGTAGGTATAATTACATGTGGCTTTGAGGTTCATAATTTCTACTGGTTATTTTACCAGCAGAAAAACTACTTGGGAAGCAAAAAAAATAAAAATACACTCTGTGAGGCCCTGAACTTTTTACTTCTCTTTTTTGGTAATATATTTTTTTAGAAACATGCTTTCCTCTCTATTTTAAAGCAACATTTATCATTCAAAAAAAAACTTAGTAAGGCAAAATAATATTTAACTTCCATGTCTACATTTCACGTCTCCTCATTGAAAAAACAAATCCTAGAAAACAAAATGAAAAATTTTTATTTTTGTTTGATAGTTTGAAGATCACAGAGCTGATTCTTTGTGAGATTTGACCATTTCCTGCCATAAAGGGCACCAGGGAGTCCACTCTTCCTTTCCAAGAGAGACAAAGGGAAGTTATTACCTGGGTATGTTGAATGTGATCCGGGTAAGCACATTTTTGAAATAGTAGAAATATTCCTGGGTATTTGTTCTGCAATGAAGACACCTCATCTACCGTGCCTAAAATCCTGAGTCTGAGGACACAATAAATTAAAAATAATTATATCGTTTGGATACCAAATTATATAGAATTATGATGGTAACATTTCAACTTTGTAGTGATTAATATAATGGCATACTTTTGAGCAATTTTGGCCATGATCTTCCTTACCATTTCAAGGAGTAACCCCACTGCATCCTGACCATTGCTGGCTTTGGGAACAATATTCAAAGCAATACCACCAATGCTATGGAAAAATATTGGTAATCAGCTGCTCCATAGATACACTTACCATCTCTGTGACTAAATATCTAGACCAAAATGCCTCTTCCTGACCACTCTCCCTCCACCATTTTAGTAATGTCCTTATGGTCAGAGCTTTTCACTTTTTCAGTTGTATCTCCAGAACTTAGCATAGTACTTGGCACATAGTAGGTGGGTAATAAATGCTTGTTGGTTGACTGATTGATTTAAATATGAAGAATGAAAAGACATATAGAGATTTCAAAATAAATCAAAGAGGGAAAAAAAACCAGAGCCAAAAGAGTAAGGTTCACACTAATTATGACCATATAAGCGGAAAAGAGGAATGATAGCTGGCCATGGTGACATAACCCTATATATTCTGCTACTGGAAAGCAATGTAGTCACTGAGTTTGGGAGTTCTGGGCTGCAATAAGGCTAAAATTGAACAGGTATCCACAGTATGTCTAGAATCAATTATTGTGAGCCCCAAAGCAGAAGGTTTGGAGTAGAGATAAGCATCTTGGAGCCTCAGTATCCTCATCTGTAAAATGGGAAAAATAGTGCTTATGCTCATGTCACAGAGATGCTGTGAGGATCAAATGAGAACACATATGTGAAAGCACATTTAACCTTTCAGATATAACATAAATGCAAATTGTTGTTGCTTCTCTCATTGTTAGTTCTGGTGTTGCTGATGTAGTTGGAATTAAGTGGAAGAAACTAATTGGCCTGTTTTCCTTTTGGCATTCCTACATAAAACATTTGAAATGAATAGCTAAAAATTCCAGACAATTCAGGAAGAAAAACAATAAATTCAGACTTTGGGGTGGCAGAGGCAGGGAGAGGGGAGGCTTCCCAGGAAGAAACAAACTAAAAAAATAAAGCACAAGAAAATAAAGGGATCTGTGTTTGAATTTTCTAGATTTGTCTTCATTGAAATAACAATACAGGATAAGAGGGCCAAAAGCAATGTCACCTGTGCAGATCTTGAAATGAAATACACCTCTTCCAAAGGCAGCATGCAGATGGCACCATCGCACTTTATTAGAGTGTAGGTTAGGAGGGATAACAGTAGTGGCAGAGTCCTAGGTTGAAAATAGTCTCTGAAATTTTAATGTTTATATTTTCTGTCTTCATATAGCTGATGGGAATGGAGGATCAGGAGGGTGACAGTAAGAGTGGTCAAGAGACTCCTGGTTGGTCTGTCACTTTTCCTAATGATTTATTTTCTAGATAGGTTCATATATTTACTACTTCTTATGCCCAAGTTATCTTGAAGTTATGTGTGTAGCGTATGTGTGACTTCCCATTATCTCTCCATTTCCCTTAGTGAAACCCACAACTTTGGTTCTTCAGAGACTATAGTTCCATGTTTTTCAGCCACAGAGTGACATTAGAATATGATTCTTTTACACTTTAATTGATCTCTGTCCCCATTGATATGAGTATTCTCTCCAATTGGGAAAATCCTTATATCCAATATTTCCAACAAAAATGTTGACATGATTATCTCTCTGTTACATTAATGACCAATTATTGAATAGGACCAAGGTTTTTACCCCTTTCTACTTCCTCATTCAGAAATCAACCCCTGTAGGCTATTCAGGCAGCCTTTGAAGTGTAGGGCTCATAATAAGAGGGAAAACTCAGGTCTGTTCAAAAGGTAAAGGAATTTTAGTTTAGGTGAATTGATGGATTCTGGCCCATTGTGTCTTCCTAGGACAGGTCTGGAAAAAAGTGGATTCTCCCTTGTGTCTAGATTACAATAGATGGGGTGATATGGCTATATATAAGTCTCTTTGACCAGGATCAAGAGATCAGAGTCACATCCCCCAGATCCTCATTAGAATAAACCCACCTCTCATTATAATATTTATTTTCTCATTACTTTTTAACCAAACCAAATTGATTACCACCCTCAGGAACACCAACTCTTCCAAGGGCACATAAGTGTTGAGTGGGTTCCATATGAGTGGTCTTTGACATTTGAGAGTGTCATTGACCTCTTTTATTAATTATTGCTTAAATGATTAATAAAATGACTACTTAACCAGAAACCATATCTCTTGAACTTTTTATACATCATAGTATAAAATCAAAAATATGGAAAAGACAAAAAGAAATATGTGACTAAAGCCATTTCTGAAAAGATGTGGCCAAAGAATATGAATAATTTAAAAAAACTTAATACCATGTGTAAGTGACTCTAAATTATGAATAATAAAAATACAAATCAAGAAAATCAGAGGTTTCATCAAAAAATTGGCATCAGTAAACAAGAAATCTTAATAGTTTTAGAGAGACTATGGGAAAACAAGCAGGCGTTGTTGGTGAAGTTTTGTTTTTGTCCAAATCATTCTGGATGACAATTTAGAACTATACAAGAAAAGCAGCAGAACTACTCATAATGTGATCTAGAGATCTTACTGCTAGGCAGATGTGCCATGAGGGTAAAAGACTGAAAGAAAGACTGTATATATGCCAGAATATTCAGAGCAGCCCATTTTGGGGTGGCAAAAACTCGAATAAAATGAGTATTTGTTAACTGGGGAATGGTTGAACAAATTGTGGCATATGAATGTAATAGAATATTTTTAGTGTATGAAATGATGATGAAGAATTCAGAAAAAACATTATATGCACCAATATGCCCATTGCTGTCTCAATTTTTCCTTACCTAAACTAGACCCTTCTGGACTGAAACTTCCAGAAAACTTGTCTTCGGTCCCTAGAAGAATTAATCAATCTAACATTTGAAATACCATCCAGGGGCTGTTCTGTCTTGATTTGCAACTGAATGATTATAGAAATATCTGGCTGACTTTAGACCATGCCTTGCTTCATAACCTAACCTTCCATTCACTCAGGCCATCTGCTATCCGTCATCTGCCTTGTCTCACATGCTTCTACTTTTAATTCCTCCATCTACTTCTTGTTTTGGGCATAGTAATCATGTTAATACCAACATTACTTCTGGAAAGGGCATGTTAGTTGACTCTCCCTGACATGTGTTGTTTTACCACGTGAAAATGTATGTGCCTTGAGAACAAGGACTGTCTCCTTTTAGTATCATATTTTCAGCACTCAGCATAGTTCTCAGTGTGCTTAATAGATGCTTTTTCGTGCATATGTGCATCCCATCCATCCATTTTTTGCACTTAGCAGTATTTTACCTTTTTCCAAATACATATAGTTTTCAACATTCATTTTTGTAAGATTTTGAGTCCCTAGTTTTTCTTCCTCCCTGCCTTCCCTCCCACTTACCCAAGACGGCAAGCAATATGATAGAGGTTATACATGTACAATCATGTTAAAAAACATATTTCTACATTAGTCATGTTGTGAAAGAAGAATCAGAGCAAAGGGGAAAAACTATAAGAAAGAAAAAAAGTGAAAATAGTATGCTTTGATCTGCATCCAGACTCCACAGTTCTTTCTCAGAATATGGATAGCGTTTCCCATCACATGTCTTTTGGAATTGTCTTAGATCATTGTATTGCTAAGAATAGCTAAGTGTATCATAGTTGATCATCTCACAATGTTGCTGTTACTGTGTACAATGTTCTCCTGGATCTTCTCACTTCACTCAGTATCAGTTCATGCAAGTCTTTCCAGGTTTTCCTGAAATTTGCATGCTTATCATTTCTTATAGTACAATAGTATTCCATTACATTCATATACCACAACTTGTTCAGCCATTCCCTAATTGATGGGCATCCCCTTAATGTTCAGTTGTTTGTCACCACAAAAAGAGCTGCTATAAATATTTTTGTACATGTAGGTCCTTTTTTCAAAACCCTTTTTGAACTCTTCCGTGGCCTGAGACCAATTCTTATTTTTCTTGGAGGCTTTGGATGTAGGAGCTTTGACTTTGTTGTCTTCTTCTGAGTATGTGTTTTGATCTTTCTGGTCACCAAAGTAAGTTTCTATAGTCAGAGTTTTTTTTCCCATTGTTTGCTCATTTCCCCAGACTATTGCTTGACATTTTAACTCTTTGTTACCATAGGGCTCTACTTCCAAAGTGGAGGGTGAACTGTCCCAAGCTTCAGGGGCTTTGTGCAGCTGTTTTCAGAGATACTTCTAGGAACCTGTAAGTTTTCAGTTCTTCCAAGGTGGTATGACCTAAGGAGGGGTGTTCACTCCTCTCCTGGCCTATGCTGTGGTCTGTGAGTAACCACAAATATTCTTTTCTGCCCTGGAACTGTAAGGAGGGTCCCCTTTCCACTGTTGCTGTAAGCTTTGCTATGCTAAGAGTGCTCCTCCTCGTCCCAGGACTGTGACCCAGATCCAAAAATGGGCAAAGCAACAGAATCTTGCCTCAGTGTTAGCAAAGAGTCCCCTATAATCTCCTTCTGACCAGTTGTTTGATCTCCTTACTGTCTGTAGACTGAGAGCTCCAGAAGCAGCCTCTGCCTCCATCATTTAGTCACTTCCGAGGCCTGTTCAGGCCTGGCTGGAGCCAAGTCTGTGCTGGAGTGGTCTGTGTTAGACTGCATTTCTCTCTCAGCCTGGTACAATGGGCCTTTCCTGTTCATCTTCTAGATTTTCTTGGCCTGGATATTTGTTTCACTCTGTTTTTTTGTGGGTTCTACTGCTTTAGAATTTGTTTAGAGTCATTTAAAAAAAGGTATTTGGAGGGGTTTGGGGGAGAGCTCAGGTGAGTCCTTGCCTTTACTTTGCCATCTTGGCTCCGCCAAGACCTTACTTTCTGTTCTTTTCACATTTGGGCCATGATGTTGTAAAGACCCTGACTAAACATTCCTCCCCACTTTATTATGCTTTGCTTGATATTGATAAAAGATTTATTGAATGAAGACAAAGATATCTTTATAGTTGCACCTATTCATGCTTCTTAGATGACCTCAGTCCATTCATGGGAAGCATCTTGTCAGAAGAGAACCTTCGACCCTATTTTTATCAACTAAGTTAAATGTCTTTTTGAAATAAAAACAAACAAACAAAATGATAAACATAGTGGGATCTTGTGTCTTTTCTACTGTTCAGTCATTTGTATAACTATGCAGCTCTGCTATGTTTTATAGAATTGTTTTTAGTTTTTTTTCTATTATTTCTCATATGTCTATCCAAGATATATGTAATGTGTTTGTAGGCCCTAATAAAAAATTTTATGGAAGTGAGAAAATATGTAGATAGGTTGGTATTTTTGATAGCTCAATTGCTTCCTCCCCTTAATAATGACAAACTTTATTTTATTTCTTTTCTAATCATTTGCTATCTTTACCTCTTGAAGATCTTTTGAAAAAAAAATCTTGATGGTTTCAATATTGTGGTTTTCCAGCATAGATTTATTTTGTGTGTGCTTAAAATTCTTCTTGTGCTATCTTTTTAAGAACCATTTCTACTTTCTTTAATAGCTCTTCAGAGAATCAGGATTTCGGGTTCAAATGAAATAAGTTCTAAGTGTCATTGTTGAGAATAGGTTCTACCAGGGTGCTGACAAATCTATTTCAGTTTCTATTGGTATCTTCTTTATAGTTTAAATTCTAAATGTTTTGAGGATGATTTGGCTCACTTGAGTCCCATGCCAGATTTTCTGCTATGTATTTAACTCCATACTGATTTTTGTTATTGTTGTTCGTTGTGTGCAATAGTTCTTGTAATGTGGAACTATCATCTTCTGTGATGTTACTCAGGTAGATTTGCACTATGATCCAACTTGGCCCTTAGCTGCTACATCTCTCTGTTTGTCAAGAGGATCAATGTTTAATGGATGAGGCTGTTTATACCTTTTTGTTTTAACCTCCTTGCTGTTGCAACTCCTTTACATTGATTAAACTTTCAAAAGAAATGGTGGTCAATATCTTTACCTTTATCCACTTTCTATTTTCAGCCTCAATAGTGCTTTACAATACTCAGATTGAAGCCATTATAATTGCGTGTAGTTCCTTCTAACCCTTACCTTTCCTTCCAATTTAGTGACCATTCTAATTTTTGCTCTAGTGAGTTTATTGTCTAATTGTGCAGAGAAAGATGATTTAGAAATAACAGTCATATTAGTAAATAGCTATTTCATATTAAGATGCAATTTCATTTTTAAAAAAATGTGCTTTACTGGTCATGTTCAAGGCTTTCAAATTTTCTTTTTTGAAGAAGATATTTACTGCATACACAGGTGAAGCTACTAAGCAGTCTTCAAGACTCTGATCTTTTTTTTTTCTTAATACTAAACCACATTTTCCATATATATTATATATAGTGTGTATGTATATATATAGTATGTGTATGTATGTGTGTATACACATATATGTATGTGTGTATATATATGTGTGTTTGTATATATATATAATATATAAAATCAACTAGAGAGTGTATTATGTACATGATATATACATATATATACATATGATATACTATATATAATACATATCATATATACATATGATATACTCTATATACATATATGTATATGATATATTCTCCAGTTGACTTTCAAATTGAAGTCACTGTGTGTCAAGTATTTGTTGAAATGCTTCAGAGGATTTCACTAAGTTCTCAGTAAAATTTCTGCAAAAGATGCTGGGGAATAAACTAAACTAGATGCATCTTCATCCTAGCAGTCTTTTGCTTATTTCTATCTTGCCTACTGCCAAGCAAAATGACCAAAAGGCCCAGAGAAGAATGCTTCTTATTACCTTTGAGTGTATGATGAAATGAAATTTGCTAACTCCTTTATTTATCTCTCTAAGGTTTAATCCATTTATCCAGCTGCAACTCATATCTTAAGACAGGTAGACCTAGAGTTGAAAGAACCTTAGAAGTGGGGGTTCAATGGAACCAGCTCTGACTGGTTTTGTGAGCTGACTTAAATTTTCCTTGAATATTAGCATTTCACAAAATAGCAAATAGTGTAAGTCTGGGCTTAATTTATTATTTTGTTGATTGCTTAAGAAAGTGATTGAGAAAATGTTAATAATACAGATTAAATTTAAAAGGGTGTCATGTACGCTTTTTTTTTTTCAGGAGACAGTTGTTAAATATTTACTAGCGCATTGCTGCTTAAAAGTTATCTAGTTCAAACTTGTCATTATAAGAAAGGGCAACTGAGGCCCCAAGGGGTTAAGGGACTTGTGAAAGGTCATGAAAGTAGTAAGTGGAAGAGCCAGAATTTGAATCTGGTCTCCTTCCTCAAAATCCTGCACTATTATGGTTCCTCCTGTAATTTATAGTGAGAATGGCAATTCTGATATAATTCAATTACTCCAGTAGGTGACAGCTTCATTGGTCCCCAGACAAACACTTTCTATTTAGATACTGAGTTAAATGAATGTTTATAAATAGTTTAAAAATGGTATGGTTTCTAAGACCTTCTTTGTTTCATTGTAATGTAGATAAAAATGCAATTATTCTTCTTCTGGTCAGAGATGATTAGTATTTTATGACATACTTTTATGCATTATTTACTTATGAAATAATTTAATAGGTATTTTAAGTATTTATACATCAATATACTTTTATAGCACAAATTGTGTTTGTATAAATATTAGTTTTCATTATTGCAGCCTCCTTTTAGGTAATTAAACATAAATAAAAAGACAGAATCTTCAGTAACCATGTTAAATCTTTCCCCCATTGATTTGGTCCTAACTGGACCCACCTTCCCTCAAATCATCAAGGTGCCTTCTTAGGATATCTCTCACAGGATGTGGATCTCAAAATAACTTCTAGTATTCCTTACTAGAAATTGATTATTAATGTTCAGATTAAAACTCTGAACCTTGCAATAGCAGTTTGAAAACTGGTAGACATTCTAGGGCTCATTGTTTGGAGGGAAACGCCCTGAGAAAGATTTGGACTACCCAAATTTTTGAGCCAGGAGATGGACTGAAGTTACTCTTTGAAGTTTTGAAAAAAGTTTTTGAAAAAAGAACACATGGTCTGTGTAAGGATAGACTGTGAAGAAGGAGCTAGGACTGCTTGAGTTGAATCAGAGTAGGAGCAGCAGCAACAATGGTGGAGATGGGATCTGGACCTAATGAGCTGAACAGTAGAGAAGCAAGAGGTGAGTGAGTGATGGACAATCAGAGTGAGAGAGAGAAGACCTTAGCTAGGAGGGATCACACTCCTTGACACTGATTCCTCCTTTTGCTAACTGTCTCTGTATCTTTCTATCTTTAAGTATTTCTCTGTGTTCCTAACTAGATACATTATTTATGTATTATTATGTATAACTAGATATATTGGTTGATCCAGTAGATCCAATGACATAGCCAATGGAAGTGGGAGGGTGGGGAGTAGAGAATATTCCCCTCCTCCCTTTTCCCACAAGGTACTCTCAAATCTGGGTTCTCTAACTCTCCAAATGGAACTGGACCTACTAAAATTCATCCAGCTTTTTAAAGCTCACAGAAGTGTGGCTAGTTGTTTGCTCAGGAAATCAGCTGTTTCTTTCCTGACTCAATCAATGAGTGTTACTTCTCCTAAGGGATCATAGGATATAGATTCATTTTGTTTACACATTGAAATTTCATCATGTATGACTACATTCTATGATTACTGCAGCTGAGCTGGGTGGAAGGGACTCCTCCCTTCCTCCTTTATGACCTTGTAGTCCCAATGGGGAATTACAGATGAAGGTCACTCTAATAAAAAAAAAAGGGGGACGTATGGGTGGAAATAGAAGGGAAGTGTTCAGAAACACTATTATTTCTGGGCTGAATAAAGGAGAAAACTGGTCTGTGCTTCTTTAAAAATTTTACTTTATTTGAGAATCACTAAGTGAGTAAAGAGAGAACATTCATGGGCAAGGCCCATGAGCCGTAAGTAGGAGTCTTTATAGTTGGTTGAATGAAATGGAAAGAGGAAAGAAATTAAATAACTTGTAAACTTGGGGAGGAAGGAACATTGATTATCCTCTGGTACAACCTTCCAGAGATTGAAGGAGACTTGGGGTCATGGCATGGAATGCACCTGATAATTGACTGAACTAGACATAATATGTGTTCTCCAACTCCAAGTCCAACACACCATATTCCCATTTTCATTAATTTATATTAAAAATAAATTAATTTAAGGACTCTACAAAGAGAGAAAAGGGCTTCCTATAATCTGAGGCTTTGAATTTACTACTCCCTTGCCACCCGAGTTCTCAAAGATTGATCACATTTTTGCCCAGATTCATTGTATACTTGTTACAGAGTCTGTCCCAGATTTTGGAGATGACTTTTTCCTTTTTTTAATCTATCTATCTATCTATCTATCTATCTATCTATCTATCTATCTATCTATCTACCCTTATTATACTACTTTTGTAAATGCTTCTTTCTAAAAGTTAAACTACTGTCCCAGACTAATTGATAATCAATGGGAAGTACCTTGGATAGGGGCCTATGAGTGATGCCAGTAGAATATCCTAACCTTTAGAGCCCTGATGGAAGTAGGCATCCACTTTCTTAGGAGCCAATCTGCTAATATGATTGGGAGTTTTAAGAGTGAGCACAATTGGCTATTATGCTCGAATTCAGAAGTAGGCCACTATTGTGGGTAATTTCCAAGGAGGTAGATATAGAAGGTATTTATAACAATGTGTCCTTGGTATAAGACTTTCCAAGAATAAAAGAGTGATTGTAGAAACAAATCTATTGGCTTACTCAGCCTATGTGATCCATTTTTATTTTGAGGGGTCTTGGAGTTGGGCTACAAAAATGACCACTATTTCAAAATCAAGTGTATTGTCTTGAAAATAATAAATTTTTGTTAATGGAAATAAGTTTTTGTTATGAGTTAAATATGAATAACAACCTTTCCAGGGTGTTACAGAAAGAGTTTCTGCATCGGGTTAGACATTTTGCCGTACTGTTTTTAAGGTTCCTTCTAACTCAAAACTTCTAGGATTCTATTGGGATGGAACTAACCTTAGACTTAGCTGGCAGGTACACAAAATCCATTCTATGTTATTTACTAGCTTCCCTGAGCTCACCTTCTCCAAGCCCTCCTCCATGCAAGATTGGCACCATTGAGATTTTTGTCCAGCCTAAGGCAAACTCACACAGCTAGCTAAAGTAATTGCATAGTGGGAAGTTATTTTTTTACTTAAATATACTTGTGGTCTAGAGAGAACTCACTACTTTATAGCTGTTGTTTACTTTTGGTCTAAAGGGGCCTACATTTTCCATTATACAACACTTAAGAAACCATGTAGCTACAGAAGGAGCACATGCTGATTTGTCAGGCCCAAAGCATAGATCCTCAGTCTTTCTATACAGGTACACATTTTATAGTCTGTGTGCTCTTTTAAGACACAAACCGTATAGTTGTTTTTGATTTATTTGCATAGTTTTTGACTCAGGAGGCCAATTCCCAAAGGAAACCCAAACAGTGATTGGTTGTTCATCTTTTCTACCTTGCAAGTAAGAAAGTAGAGAGAAGAAAAGGGGACACTGAAATTTAAAGGAAAGCCATTAACATCAATACCCAAAATTCAACATATTTCTTTTTCTAAAACTGAAACAATCATTAAAAGAAATGGAAAAAATCATAGTTGCAGTTAAAGCAGGTAACAGCTAATGCTAATGTCTGCATTGAACTTATAGAAATAATAGGATTATAGATTTAGAACTAATTTTGTAAATGAGGGAACTGAGGCCTATTGGATATTAAAAAAGTTGGACAAGATTGTATAGCAGCTATATTTCATAGAACTTCGCAGAACAAATCCCCTTAATAAAAGGATTTGTTTTGTAAAACTTGCACTGGGTCAAAAGGCCACATCCAGGGACTTAGAAGGCCACATGTGACCTTGAAGCCACAGGTCCCCATCCTTGGTGTAGCTACTAAGAATTAGTGGCAAAATTTGAATCCAGATCTCTTTGACTCCAAGTCTAGCTCTCTACAATAACATATTGCCTCATAAAAATGTCATTATTCTTCACATTTCTGAAAGTAATTTCATAACTACTATAAAAATGTATATTATAATTTCCATCCCACAAAAGGGGAAAGTAAAAGAAGTAAGGGGGGTGGTGGAAACAAGATGGCGGAGTAAAGGCAGTGACTTGCTTGAGCTCTCCCCCAAATCCCTCCAAATACCTGTAAAAAATGGCTCTAAACAAATTCTAAAGCAGCAGAACCCAGAAAAAGACAGAGTGAAACAAATTTCCAGCCCAAGACAACCTGGATGATTGTTCAGAAACGTCTATCTTGCCAGGCTGGGAGAAAAACACAGTTCGTCGTAGGCATGCAGGCCTTAGCAAACCTGGAGCAGGCCTCAGAGGACTGAATCACAGACAGCTGTGGTGGTTTCCAGACTTCTCAACCCATGAATGCCAAAGACAACTTAGAAGGTCAGTAGGAAAAGTGTGTGTCTTCAGTGAGAGAAAAGCATGGTTTGTCCCAGCCTCAGTACCCAAGCATAGCCCTGGAGCGGCAGCTGCCTCCTGAGCTTGTGGCCCAGAGACTGAGGGGGAATTGAGTGGCTGATCAGAGTGGGATTGCAGGGATCTCTCTGTTGGTGCAGGATTCTCTTGCTTTGCCCGTGCTTGGATCTGGATCACAGTTCTGGGTGGTGGTCCTGGGGCGAGGAGGAGCAAAATATACTTAGTTTTTCACAACATGACTATTATGGAAGTGTTTTGAATGACTACACATGTATAAACTGTATCAAGTTTCTTGCCTTCTCATTGGGGTGAGTGGTGAGGGAGGAAGGGAGAAAATTTGGAACCCCAAATTTTAAAAACAAAAGTTAAAAAAATTGTTTTCACATGCAACTGGGAAATAAGATATACAGGAAATGGGGTATAGAAATCTAACCTGCCCTACAGGAAAATTGAAGGGGAAGGGGATAAGAAAAGGGGGGGAGAGAAAGAAGAGAAGACAGATTAGGAAAAGGAGTACTCAGAATGCATGCCATCTTGGGGTGGGGAGAGAGATGAGATGGGGAGAAAATTTGGAACTCAAAATCTTGTGCAAGTGAATGTTGAAAAGTAAAAATAATTAATTAAAAAAAGAAGTAAGAGGCATTGGAAAAATGATCATATGGGCATTTCTATATCTATATGTAATCTATATCCATATCTATATCTGTTTCTTCTATATTTATATTTATCTGTGTCCATATCCATATATCTGTATCTATTTCTCTCTGTGTGTGTGTGTATGCATATGTGTGTATGTTTGATCAGAGTACCTAAATCTTTCAAAATTGTTTTGCTTTACAATATAGTTATTATATAAATTGTCCATCTGGTTCTGCTCAATTCACTCTGTATCAGTTGATACAATGCTTCCTAGGTTTCTCTGAATCTATCCGTGTTATTATTTCTTATGACAAAATAAAATTTCAATTACATTAGTCATTACCCAGTTGATCAGCAACCCCTTACTTTCTAGTTATTTGCCACTACAAAAAGCACTGTAATAAATATTTTTATATATATGGATTATTTTCCTTTTTGGGGGGTGGGGTGGGGATCTCTTTGGAGATAGGGACTTAGTAGTGTTATCCCTAGGTCAAACGGCATAAATGCATAGGTATGTGACTTTGGGGGCATGTTTCCATATTGTCTTCCAAAATGGTTGAACCAATTTACAGCTCCACCAACAATAAATTACTGTTCCTGTTTTGTTTAATCTGATGTGTGGTAGAACATCAGAGTTAGTTAAATTTTCATTTCTCTAATTATTAGCGATTTTTAACATTTTTACATAGTTGTTGATAGGATCCCTTACTTTTGAAAATACTTTTTCATATTCTTTGACTATCAGTGAGGAGTGGCTCTTATTCCTATGTGAACAAGATCTACTGATCTGAATGAATTCGTTATATAGCTTGTATATGAGACTTGTATTGGAGAAGCTGGCCACAAATATTTTCCCAATTATTCCCTTTTCTTTTAATTTTTAGCTGCACTGATTTTGTTTATGTAAAACCTTTTAAATTTTATATAATCAAAATTTCCCATTTTTCTTTTTTTAATCCTCTCTATCTGTTTTTTGATCATGAACTTTTCCTCTATCCAGAGATATAAAAGACAATTTCTTCCTTGATCCTCTAATTAGTTTATGGTGTCATCTCTTATGTGTAATATATGTATCCATTTGGAGATTTTCTTGGTACAGGGCATGAGCTATTGGTCTACACCTAATATCTGCCAGACTGCTTTCCACTTTTCTCAGCAGTTTTTGTCAAATGCCATATATCTTTCTAAGATTATAATTTATAGATAAGGTGCTGACCTAAATTGGTAGAGAGAATTTTCTCACTAGGAATCCCTTCCATTGATTAAATCACAGGCATAGTTTATTTTTCAAGTATATAAAAGTATATGTGAAGTATTCTACATGCATCAATTTAGTTGGAAGGAAATATATGTTTAAAAAGAATGTGTTCAATAAAAACAAGACTATACGTACAAACTATTGGTGATGAAAAACAAGCAGCAGAACATAGAAATATCAACAGGGACTGTCATCATCTCTCAGGTATGTTTAACTGATGTAAAGCAATCACAACAAAAAAGAGGCCAGAAATACTCCAGAAACAATTTCTTCATATGAAACACTTAGTCTCATTGCTAAGCAGAAAGATGTGTCAGTCAAGGGCAACACCATTTTAGTATAAACTCATTTGCAAAACATTTTAGAGAAGGATGACAGAAGTTTATGATAAGCAGCATTGCCTCATAAAACAGCTTGGAGCAGTAGATGGAAAAATGAATTTATGGAAATCCTAATGTGAGACACCATTAAGTAGGATCATCCCAACAGCATTTAAAGATGAAATCTAAAGAGGAGAACAAATGGATGGAAAATGGGACACATTTAGCATCATTTTTATAATAAATGATTTTCTTTATGTGTGATGATTGAACTATCATATTTGGACTCTTAACAATTCAGTCCCTGTCATAGTAAAGAGAAAAATGCAAATTTGCATCAAAGAAGGCAAATAGCATCCCCCGCCCGCCCTCCCAAAAAAACAAAAAAAAACTTGACCAGATTAAAAATCCATGAAGGAAATCCATGCTGGAAGTGAGATACTTCTGAAATCACTGAAGGATCAGTTTTCAAGACATCTGAAATTATTTAAATGACAATTACTAAATAATTGAAAAAAAACTAACTCATCACCAGTTTGGCTGCTTAAAAAGGTGACTGAGAAGACATATATAAGTAGAAGCCTTTTTTAAATCTTCTTTCTTCAGTCTATAAAATATAAAAATGATCTACATACATATTGAGGGAATCCTTAATGAAAGTACGAGAAGGGACTACACAAGCTTTTATAAATTGTAGCTTATAGGAGAACTGATCTTTGTAGTCTTACAATTCTATGAAAGATGCAAAATATCCAATTCTGTTGTGCTTATTGTTTGTTGGTTATTGTAAACTTTTGATCTAGTAGAGTAAAACGCAGCTTTCAAAGTTTTCACTGTCCTTGATAGTTGTAACAGCTGGGAAAGCTTTGTTTGGTAAGATCATTAAAGGTATAAGACAGGGAGAAGTAATTTCATCAGAAGTGGTTGCTTCATTTCTCACCACCTATTTTCAGTCCTAATTATGATGTTGTTTTAACCTTATCTCTGTGATAGAACAGTGGTTATTGGGTTAGGAGGGAAGATAGCATGGTGGGATTTTCAATGAGTCACATTACCTCTAAATTTGACTTAGAAAGACAGATTTCCTTAAAGGGTAATTATATAAATCAAGGTAGTGGTGCATCTGTTAAAAAGTTATCTAAATTTGATCTATTGTTATAAATGTTATTATTATTTCAATGATTTGGGCCCATATTGGGAGGCCAGTCTATCTACATATGAGTGTATCCAAATATGGATTAACCCAAATGTACAGAAAAATCAGTATCAATTTTAAAAAAATAGGTTTATTGACCCTGTTTTCAGAAAGGCAAGGAAAAACAATCCTTCCTTCACATTACGACCAAATTGATCTTCTTAATGATCAAGATTCATCATATCATTCCTTCTCAAGAAACTTCTTTGATTCCTCATTTCTTACTGGATAAAATACTATTCCTTCATAAGGTATCCCAAGTTCCCAATGATTGCTCTCCAACTTATCTTTCCATCCTTGTCTCAGGATTCTCCCTTTTCAACAGAGAATGCATTTCTTTTTTTTTTTGACTGGGTTTGATTAGATTATCAGATTGGCCATGGACAATGAATTTTGAGTCACAACAGTTCTCAAAGATTACTACTACAGTGACTGACACATAGTAAGCACTCAATAAATCTATTTGTTCTTTCTTTGTTCTTTCTTTCTTTGACTTTCTTTCTTTCTTTCTTTTATTTGTCTATAATTATCTATTGAAGTCATATATTAAATTGATCTATATTGGTGGAGGACACCCTGACAAAACTAAAAATCCTCTAAGTACTGAAATAAATAATGCATTTGTATTATCCATTTAGCAGCAGGAATGATATTTTAGAGTTCTTTGTCAAGGCTAAGTAGACCAAACCATTTTGGCCCCATCTAATAAAAAATATTTTGTACTTTTATAACATTTTACGACTATCAAAACATTTTCTAATATATTATCTCATTTCATACATTGGACGAACTAGTGAAGTAAGCTTATGGTATCTATGATCTCATGATGTGAGTATACTATCCACCAGTACAAATAGCTTTTCCATGACTTCATCCTGTCATCCTCTCTGAATCCTGGATTTGTAGAGAAACAACCCATTACACTGGAGGTCTTCATCTTTTTTTTTTCTTTTCTGTATCATGAAAACAATTATGGTCCTCAGGCTGTCCATGCATTATATTGGTCCCATTTCCTTTTCCTGTTATACATGTCTTTTATATTATTTCGCATAGGCAAGTCATTATTGATTTTATCTTATGGTGGTGTGGTGGGGTGGATGAGGAGAATAAGTTTTCAGTTCTAAAGCATATTACCCACAAGAATTCATCAAATTTCCCATAAAGCAAGGTATTGTTATTGTTCAGTTGTTTTTAATTATGTCTGACACTCCATTTGGGGTTTTCTTGGCAAAGATCCTGGAATGGTTTTCTATTTCCTTCTCCAGTTCATTTTACAGATGAGGAAACTGAGGCAGACAGGGTCACACAGTAAGTGTCTGAGGCCAGATTTGAAATCAGGAAGATGAATCTTCCTGACTCCATGCCTGGCACTCTGTCCACTTCACCACCTAGCTACCCTGAAGCAGAATATAGTAAGCTTTAAACAGTTGTAGTTGGACAGGGACTAGCGTATCTTTCATATATGTATGTATATATATATATATGTGTATATATACATGTATATACATACACACACACACACACACACATATATATATATCTTTTATATGTCTATATAAGAGAGCAAAAGGAACTGAATGGTTGCTATGGAAAAAAAAAGTGAGTGGAAATTTTAATTTCCTCAACAGCCAGTTAAGTTTTTGATCTGGAGAAAGCAAAACAAAAACATGTAAAGACTTAGCTAGAGGGAAAACTCATAATATTTTTTTCTGGGTTGGAGGGTAATTGGGGACTCATGAAAGGGCTTCATATAGAAAGTAATCATATTATACAGGGAACTCATGCCATTGTATAACTTTTTCTAATTCCTATTTCTCCATGATGCAAGAGAAGGCACAAGAAGCAAAAGGAACACACCAAGGGACATTGTAGCTGACCAGGGATGCTGGGAAAACCAACCAAGACCATCCCTCTCAGTCCTATCAGCCGAAACAGAATAAATAGATTATAGCTATGATGAAGATCTAAAGCAATTCTAAAGTAATCTTCTTGATTATTAATTTCAGCCATTTAAATACATGGGATCAGAATATGTTGATTTTGTAATTACTGTATCATATAGTGGAACCACTGTATAGTGGATTGAGGACTAAGCCTGGAGTGGGAGCCATCACCAGTTATCCTGACCCATGTCTTGCCACTGGATTCTGATGACCCTGGAGGAGAGAGGGAGGCTGATGACTTTGCACAGCTCTGCCTCACTTAAATCCAATTTACTTGCAAGTCAAGACATCACTCTCCTGATATCATTGGTCCTCTTCTAGAATGAAAGACAAACAACAACAATAACCTCAGAGTGATAAAGATGTGATTTCAAAATCTGCCGCTGCCACATGCTATCTATCCACAAGATTCTTGGTAAGTCACTAGACCTTTCAGTGCTCCCTGCAAAGTCTCTAAGACTATAATTTGCAGACAGCTTATGGATCATATCAGTGGGAGGACTTTCCCTATTGGGAGTTCCACAGTTTTGTGAAAACTGAAGCATGTCACCTTCAGATGATGATTTTAAGAATAACCAGTTTCACATTTTGTTTATTTCAGCCAATGAATAATTCTAAATGTGCTCATTGTGGACTTAGCTAATCTTTTAAATTTGAAGATAATGACTTAGTTGTGCCAAATACTTCATCTAGTAAAGGAAATATGCTCACTGTTTCTTTCAGATAGGACAGGACTTCTAGAGTCACTGGATTATAGTGTAGTCTTGGCATGGCTGCTGACCACTCACTCTGACAGTATCATTCATGAGCATGGTGTCTGACATGACACCCAGATCTCATTTCTCTCTGTGTATATTGCCTTCATGCTGGCAAGCCTTTAAATTTTCCCTAGAGTGGGTAGAGGGGCAGTTATGGTCATGATCACATGGCTTCAACTCAACTTTAAGGATCCTAGAGGTAACTTGATTTTTTTTTTGGGTGTAGACTCATTTCCATACCTCTTTGAAATCCCATGGTATGCTTTCTATTTATATACTGTGTTAATAGTAACACTATTAGCTTTTTTAAAAAAATCAGTTTTATTTGATTCATAGTTCCAAATTCTCTCACTTCTCTTTCCCCTTCCTCCACTTATTGAAAGGGCAAGAAAAGTAAAGCCTATTACAAAATCATGCAAAACAAATCCCCACATTAGCCATGTCCAAAAATAATAAAGAAAAGAAAATACTGCTTCAATTTTCACTCTGTGCCCACCATCTTTTTATCTGGAGGAGGATAGCATACTTCATCATGAGTAGTTTGAATTGTGGTACATCATTGTGTTGCTCAGAATTACTAAGTCTTTCAAAGTTCACTATCTTTAAAATATTGTTATCATATAAATTATCCTAACTCTTCTCACTTCACTTTTCATCAGTTCACATAAGTATTCCCATCAACATTAGCTCTTTTTTAAAATTTTATTTGTAATTTATGGAACAAAGCAAGCATTTCCATAATATAGCACAATAAAAAAGATGAGTGCACATGAAACTGCAAATCTATGATGCACAACTTACTATTCCTTTCAAATATACAACAAAATTATCATGTAAATTTCTTTTTTTATTTCCCCCCATCCTAGAGATGGCTACCATTAGACACAAATATGTATATATGTATATACATATATATATATGTAAAATTATTCTATGTATACTTCTATTTATCAGTTCTTTCTCTGGATGCAGACAGCATCTTTCCTCATATGTCCTTTACCGTTAATTTGGGTATTTATAATAGACAAAATTACTTATTCATTCAAAGTCATTCTTAAAACAATATTGCTGTTACTGTATACAACCATTAACTCTTAAAGATAAAAAACTTATTAAATGAGGGGAAAAACAGGAATAAAAATGTCTAAAAGTACACCCATAAGCCCAGGTCACATTCTTCCAGCAATGCACACAGTGCAATGTGTGTGTGCGTGTGTGTGTGTGTGTGTGTGTGTGTGTGTGTGTGTGTGTGTGTGTTGGGGAGGGGGAGAGAGCAGGAAGTGAGCCCAAACTTATAGAAACCTAGCAGTGAGGCACATGTGCTCAGGGCAACTCTTGACTTGTGACTGAAGGGCATGATATCTCTCATCTTTTTAGGGGTCTCTTTTCATCCCATATCACCCTTTTCTAGGCAAAAGTGCTTCTCTATCAGTTGCCTTTTTCCTGGTCCTCACAGCTCTCCTACTAGCCAAAGCCACTTTTCTGATATTTTTGGGCAGCTGAATCAGTGCCAATAGTCTCCAGCATACAGCATTTTTGTCAGGGCACTATAAAAGTATTTTTTCCCTAGTAAAATCATCATACCTTCACAGCTCCCAGCAAAACAACTGCAAAACCTGTCTTTTCCCTCTCCTTCAACCTCCCTTAAGCTGTAGAGGGAAATAAAAAGCGAGAAGTTTCCCCTTTCTCCAGCTATAGATGGTGCTATGCTCATACAGACTATCTGTGCCCGATCATATTGGTCTGATAACCATAGTTGCACATACTGTACTTTGACTCCAACATAGTGATGTGATTTTGGTCCTCTTCAAGAACCAAGGACAACAACCAACCAAGATGGAGCTAAAGGGCAATAAACTAAAGTAGCTCTTCAATTTCCTCCAATCAACTTCCAGCCCTCCAGTAGTTTTAATATTTTCTTCCAATCAAACATCTTCCTACATCAGCATCAAAGTCTTCCTATTAATAAACTTCTGCATTCTGTTTTCTGTAAGTAACTTCTCTCATTGCTAAGTGTCCTGTCCCTAGATTATTCCAACTACTGTGCTCAGCTTCTCATCTCCTATAGCTCCTAATGCCTCAAATCTGGGCATTATGTTTAGTGAGTCATATTTACCTTATGAAATGAAACTAAAAAAAATCTACCTTTCTTTCAGATATCACCCTACAGTTTTTATGTGATTGTCCCATCATCTCCAAATCCTTACTTGATTTACAATATTTCAATTACAATCATCAAATCCTAAAAAGAGTCATATGCAAATGAGCTGATGGATAATAATATCTCGTATTTATTTCCACGTTCAATCAAGGCTCTTTCCTATAAGAGAAAATATTCTCCCTTTGTTTCTCTCAGAAGAGTCTATATTTCTCCTCAATCACTCCAATCATTCCACTCAATCCATCACTTATCTGATGGACTGAGTTTCTTCTCAAGCTGAATTCATGTTGCTTTCAGCATACCAAAAGGGCAGTACCTTATGAAAGGATCATAGATCTGGAACTGATAGAAACCTTAAAGACATCATCATCATCATCATCATCATCATCATCATCATCGTCGTCATCATCACAGCAACATTTACATTGCACAGAACACTTTACAATTCTCTTATTTGAGCCTCATAACAACCATGCTAGTATTATTAGTCTTTTAATAAGAGCTAAGGGGGATCTAATTCACCTGACTTGCATTCATCAATAATTAACTTCCTCTTCCTTTATTTTGCCTAACAAAACATAGACTAGAGAATCACATTCAGGCATCCTGGCACTTGAAACACAGTGCAGGAGAGAGTGCATCAATTATTGCAGAGAGCGAAATCGATGAAGCCCAATATTTTCGTGCTGGATCATCCTGGTAAATTGTCTCAACTCTCCAATTCAACCTTTGCTCATGTTAAGCATAGTTGAATGAGGGCAGAAGAGACCAAAACTTATGAATCTCCCCAGAATCAGTCTGGTGGTAGGTGATAGGTTTAAGTTCCAGTTTTAAAACTTGCTGGTGATTAGAGCAAGTGACTATCTCCCTGAGCTTTACCTTTCTCATTTGTAAATGGAACTTAAAATGATTGAGTTGTTTACCACACTGGTGAGAAACTTTTGTGGGGAAGGTGATATTTAAACCTGAAAGCAACACACAAATGAATTTCTATTTATGGATAGAGTTATGGACTAGTCAGAAAGACCAGGGTTCAAATTTCACTGCTGGTACTTATTAATTGCCTTAACTTTGGCAAATCACTTAACTTTTCAAGTTGCAATTTCCTCATCTATAAAATTAGTGGATAATAATACTAATAGCTAGCATTCATATAGTATTTAGAGGTTTGAAAAGCACTTTACATATATCTCATTTTATCTCACAGCAACCCTGAGAGGAAGGTATTATTGTCCTCATGGTACAGATGAGGAAACTGAGGCAGACTGAGGTTAAGTGACTCAACTAGGTTCACACAGCTACTAAATATCTGAATGCGCCTGTATTTGAACTCAGGTCTTAACTCCAGGTCCAGTGCTCTATCCACTGTACCATCTGACCTATTTTGCAGATGAGTAAACTGAGAATGATGCAGTGGAAAGGAAACCAGATTTATAGTCAGAAGATGTGAATTCACATCCTGCTCTGTTGCTTATTAGTTGTACAATCTTGGCAAGTCACGCTACTTCTATGGATCTCAGTTTCCTTATTGGCAAAATGGAAGAGTTAAACTAATGGGCCTCTAAGGGCCCTTCCATTTCCAAATCTTTGATCCTATTAAGGTCATGGAAGTAAAGAGACTTTCCCAGGGTCCCCGTATCAGAGGTAGGATTCAAAAGGCCTTTTCACTCAAGTGTAGCATTGTGACCTCTGTCACTTACTAACTGTTTGACCTGGGGAAAGTCATTTCTAATAGTTAAAATGACTTACTCGCTCAAAGAGGTTCTTAGAACAATATTGCTATTACTGCATACGATGTTCTTTGGTTTTGCTCATTTTGCTCTTTTCATGCAAGTCTTCCATGTTTTTCTAAGATCATTGCGCTCATCATTTCTTACAGTACAGTTGTATTCCATCACAACCATACGCCACGATTTATTCAGCTATTCCCCAATTGATGGGCATCCCTGTACCTCTTCGAGATTCATAGAATCATAGATTTAGAGCTAGGAGGGCCCTGAGAGACCATCTGGTCCAATCCCTTCATTTTAAGAATGAGGAAACTGAAGTCTGTGGATAACTTTCCAAGATCCTATGAATAATAACAAACAGCCAGGATTTGAATTTCCATCCTCTGCCTGAATAAATCTATGGTTCCAGGGTTATTGAAAGTCCTCAAACACATAGGATAAAGAATACTTCTGACCCACCAGAGGCTGGCTATGGGCTCTAGGTTTTTGCTGTCCTATTAGTGCATCTGTTTAATGTCAATTACTCAGGATTTAATGTTTTGCTTTAAGTTGAATTTTCTGGACAAACTGTCTACCTAATCTAAATCCCTTCCCTGTTTCACTTGCCTATATATTTCTGCTTTCTCTCTCTGCACTAGGTACATAGTAGAATCTTAAATATTATTGATTGGTTTAAATGCAAGTAATTATTCTATACCGTATTATTAATAATCATTCAGCTATACACATGTTTTGAAGCCTGAAAAACAAAATTTGGGGATAGGTATTATGACCTCATTTTTAAATTTGAAAGTTTGATCTTACCTTATAGTGATAACTATTTCATTTTTCTTCTGTTTGCTTATCTGAAAATCTTAATCAAGAGTGAAATGAAGCCATTTATTTCATAGCCAGTCCACTTTAAATAATCTTTAAATAAAGAATCTGAGCTGAACTCATAAATCACACCAGGACAGCAGTGATATGGAAATTTTCAGAAGACCATATAAACTCAAGCAATTTTTTTTAAACAAAGGAAACCAAATTTTAACAACTAGGTTTCAATTGGAACAATTTCTATTTTATTATTTCACTAGTTTTATTTGTTTCTAAAAGTTCAAGATGGAAAATTCCATCTAACGCCCTTAGCTACACAAATCAAAATTTAACATCACAGCCCTAAAATATTGGAGAGCAATGTAATTCCATTCCAAAAATGTCCAAACAATGAGTTTGCAGAGAAAATGGTGTCTGTTTTTTATTGAAGTCCCCATATGTGACCAGGGAAATAAATATTTTATATTAGGATGAACTTTGTCAAGGAGCAAAGGTTGTACATAATATTCCTTCACCTCTTTTCACTAGAACCTTGCTGTTATACCTTCAAATTCCAATTTTTATTTATTTGAAATGTTGTATTTCAAGTGCCGTTTGTTCCTTCCCTTTCAGGCCATTTGCATTTTTTTAAAATTTTTTTTAGCCCTGTTCATCATTAGTTGGAGACCTTTCAAGTTCATATTCCAACCATTTTACTTTTAATTATTTTTCCAATTTTAACAACACACATCTCTATATGAAGCATCTTATGTCAACTCTGCCATAGTTTAGTACCCTTTGATGGGCCTTAAGTTTGATGTAAATCTGCTCTCTTTTATTTCCTTTTCCCCTTGTAAATTGTGTTTCATTTCATTCTGGCAAAGCTGGTTCTGATTTGGACTTCATTTATTTATATTTCATTATTTTCACCTTCTAAACTTTTCTTTTTGTCTCATAACTTCCCGTTTTTCAATTCCTTCCAATTTGCTTGTACTACTTCCTTTTTCTTTTATTTATTTTAGATTAGATTGTTATTTGGGACTTTTTTTTTTGATGATTCCTTGTTTCTCTTTGCCTAGCCCATAAGAGGCAGTTTAACTTGCCCCCAAAATATCTGGAAAAAATGTCATAAGTTATTCAGATTTCTAATCCATATAATGCCAAGATATCAGGATATTTGATGTAACAAGGAAGGAAACAAGTATTTATTAAGTACCAACTATGTGCCAGGCACTGTATTAAGTACTTTATAAATATTATCTTGTTTGATTTTCACAACAACCCTTTAAGGTAGGTGCTATTGTTATACTGAATTCACAGTTAAGGAAACTGAGACAGACAGAGGCAAAGTGATTTGACCAGGTTCACACAGATAATAGGTATATGAAGCCAGATTTGAATTTACATTTTCCTGACACCAAGCCCTACATTTTATCTATTGTGTTATCCAACAGCTTCTATGTAGAACATATTTAAAAAAAATAAATTTTTAACTTGCTTTCAGATGTGTGAATTTTAAGTGAGAGGATTTATTATTGAATCTGGTTCTATCACTGCTATTGTGACCTGCGAAAAATGACTTAACCTTCTGGGTTCCTGTTTCCTCATCTATAAAATAAAGGTGTTGGGACACATAATTTCTATGACCTTTTGTAGCTTTAAATTATGATCTATAAGCCCAAGTAGACACAGGTATAATGGCCAATGACCCACTTGTTTTCTCTGCAATAATAATCTATTTTCACGTTGAAAGGTGAGTTTGAGAGTTGGGGAAAGAGAATAAGCATTTATTTAGTACCTACTGTGTGCCAGGCACTTTGCTAAGAGCTTTGCAAATAAATATTATCTCATTTAATCCTCACAATAATCCTACATGGTAGGTGCTATTATTACCCCCATTTTACAATTGAGGAATCTGAGACAGGCAGAATTGTCTGCCCAGGGTCAGGTAGCTAGTGAGCGTCTGAGGATGGATTTGAACTCAGGTCTTCCTAACTCTAGATCCACTGCTCTATCCACTGTGCAACCTAGCCATTTGAACTTATGATTTCATTTAGTATAGGAACTGTCAGTGAGAAACCTCTCTTTTCCAAGCATATCAGTAACTATTTGGAAACTCAGAGTTCCAGAAGTTTTTTTTTTCTTCTTATTTTCCAGTTTTAGCATTAAATTAATTTTTCAAAAAGGTGCTAAAATATATAGTAGACTTCTCTCTGCTATGAACACTATCTCATTTCTTTGATAAATTTGACATGTGCACTAAAGAAAAGCCCTGCCATTAGGGCACTGTCAGATTACAAGTGTGAGAGACTATTTAAAATAACATTAAAGACTACATTTTGACTGCGTAACTTGTTTCAAGTTAAAAAAAGAAAAAGCTAGAACAAGGCCTGTTCTTGTTCTCTGATTTTTCACGTAAAAAAGAGTTCTTAAACAAAACAGAAGACTGGATCCAATCTTCTGTTTCTGTTTTCTTATCTAATTTTCTATTCCCACTACTTGTTCATATTTTGTTTAACTCTATTTATACCAAAGGGAAAGCTGGAGAAAAGCTGTCAAGCTTTTCATAGTTTCTAGAACATAATACCTAGATAGAAACTCAGCATGTGTTTTTTGAATGAATGAATCAATGAAAAGTCAACTTAACAAGTGAATAGACATATATCAAGTCCCAGCTTTGGGCCTAGCATTGTAAGTGTCAGGGCAAAGAAGGGCAAAAACATCCCATGTCTTCAAGAAGCTCACAGTCTAATGTGGAAGCCAGCATGCAAACAACTATGTACAGATAAGCTATATGTAAGATAAATTGGACATCATCTTACAGAGAAAACACTAGCATGAAGGGGGTTCAGGGGAAGACTTCTTACAGAAAGTGGAATTTTATCTATGACTTGAAGGAAGTAATAAGCAAGGAGAAACTTGTGGTTAAGTTGATGGTTAAGGGAAGCCTAGATATAGAGATGAAAGGGAAGAGAATTCCAGGTATGGAGGACAGACAATGAAAATGGTCAGACTGGGATAAAGTGTCTTGTAAGAGGAAAACCAAAAAAAAAAAAAAAGTGTCACTGGAGTACAAAGTACTTGGAGGGGAGTAAAGTGTAAGAAGACTGGAATGGTAGGAAGGAAATAGGTTATGAAGGGCTTTAAAAGCCAGACAGAAGATTTTATATTTGATCCTGGAGGTAATAGGGAGCCAGTGGAGCTGTTTGAATAGAGTGGGTGACATGCTCAGGCTTGCAATTGCACTTGAGGAACATCAGTTTGATGGCTGAGTCAAGTATAGACTAGAGAGTGACTTGAAACAGGGGCATGAGCCAATAGCCCATTGAAATGGAGTAAGATGATAAAAGCCTACATCAGGGTGGTAACAGTGTCAGAGGGGAAAAATAGGGGCATATTTGAAAGATGAGATAGTAGAACCAATAAAACTTGGCAAGAAATTGGAGACGTGGGATGAGAAAGAACGAGAAATTAAAATAACACCTATGTTACAAGCCTGAGTGACTGGGAGGATGGTGGTAACTACAACAATAATAAGCAAGTTAGGAGAGAGATAATGAGTTCAATTTTGGACATGCTGAATTGAAAATGTCTTCAGGACATCCAGTTCAAGATGTCCGAGATGTCTAATAGGCAGTTGGAGATGTAAGACTGGAGGTCAGAACAGAAGTTAGAGCTGGACAAATAGTTCTGGAAAGCCATGAGAGATGATGACATCACCAAGAGAAATAATATAGAAGATAAAGAAAAAGGGTCCAGGACAGAGTCCTGTGGGATACCCATGATTAGTAGGAGTCACCCAGTTGAGGATACAGCAGAAGAGACTGAAAAAAGAGTTATCAGACAGGGAAGAGAAGACAAAATTCTACCTGTTTTTACCTGAGTTTTGTTAGGTCTGCATGCTTAAAAAAAATCTGACTCAGTTTGGTAGTTGGTATCATTTTGATCATCTTAACAATCCATCTCCTTCCTCTTTCCGTATCTTGAATGATAACTTTTCCTAAGGATTTACATTTTTTTCCTTTGGGATAAATTCATTTCATTAAGTAATAATGTGGAAATCTGAGAAATATGTATTTAAAGTCATGCTGACATTCAGGAATTTTACCTTAAATGCTCTTAATAATGCTTAATAGATCACTCAGTCAACAAACATTTATTAAAAGTCTACTGTGTTCCAGGTACTGTACTAAATGCTGAGGATACAAAAAGAGGCAAAGACAGTCTCTGCCCTCTAGGAACTCACAATCTACTGAAGGAGTTTACATTCTGATAGAGGAGCTCACAATGTAATAGAAAAGTTTACACACTGTATTTTACCTTCTCTAACATTTCTCCAAGGGTTCATCTCTGTAAAGATGACCGGTTTGAAAACATTGTTACAGCCATGCAGTTCAAAATGCACATGTGCTCTGCCAGACAATGAGTTATCTGCAACAATGATCTCAATATATAGAATTTAAGCAGTAAAGTCTGGATAACCCGGATCAACACTTTTGACCAGTCAGGCAGAACACATACTACCTTCACATTCCTTCGCTTACCTACCCTGTTTTCTTAGCCGATAAGTAATTCTACTCTTCCTCCTCCTCTTTCTCCTCCTCCTTCTCCTCCTTTTCCTCTTCCTCTTCCTCCTCCTTCGTCTTCCTTGTCTTCGCCTTTGTCTTCTTTCCTCATTGTAAAGTGAAGAGATTAGACTATATGATCTAGAAGATGCTTTACAGCTCGAGATTTATGATCCTAGACCAATGCTTCTTAAATTATGGGTTGGGACCCCATATGGGGTCGTGAAAAATTTGGTGACAGTAAAAGTTTTCTGAATGCCCAACAACCAAAATTAATTAAAAATCAAATACGTAATGAATCCAAGCTATTTCTGGCAGCACTTGCTTCTCTTGCATCTGCAACTTCACTACTGCCTTGGTTCTGAACACAAAGCATGCATACTTTGCACTGTGCATGCCCTCGGGTCATGCATGCAGCACCAACGAAGCTGCCATAGGAAAAGGAGTGGAAAAAAAAAATTAAGAAGCCCTGTCCTAGACTATTACAATAGCATTCTGTGTGGCCTCCCTGCCTGAAGGCTGTCATCACCCCATCCAAAGTAGGGCTAACCGTGTTACTCCCCTATTCAATCAACTCCTATTTACCTCCAGAATCAAATATAAAATCCTCTATTTTGCTTTGAAAGCCTTTCATTACTTGGCCCCTTCCTACCTTTCTAGTTTCGTACCTTACTCCCCCATGAACTCTGCAGTCTGTTAACAATGGTCTCCTTGCCGTTTCTCACACATGCCCTCCATCTCCTATGTTTTCATTGGTTGGTCCTAAAGCCTGAAATCCCCCCACCCCACTTTTTTTTTTTATCCATTGTCTGATTTCTGTCAGGTCCCAGCTAAAATCTCACCTCTTCAAGAAACCTATCCTGATTCTCTTCAATATTGGTTCCGTCCATGGTATTATCCCAATTTGTCCTGTAAGTAGTTTATTTGTGCACAGTTATTTGCATATGGCCTCCCCTATGGACCGAGACTGTTTTGTTTTTGTCCTTACTTTGTATCCCCAGTGATTAGTAGAATTCCTGGCACATAACGAGATACTTGTTGACTTATTAACAATTAACCCCTCAGTGCTCTGAGGCAACTTTTTAAGACTCTAAGTTGCAAAGCATTTGTTGATCTGTATTGATCGAGGGAATTTCATCATCAGGGGTTCTCCATGCTGATAAACTCATAGATCTAGTTTAAAAATTATAATAATGTTTTTAAAGAAATTAACACTTAGGTAATACCAATCTTAGTGTATACTTTCAGAACTGTAAAATAACCATAACAGATTTGAAATATATCCTAATAAAAATCTGTACAATATTAAAGAAAAACCATCACCATAAAACTTCTAAAGAAATGCTTCTACTTTCTTGTCAGGAAGGAGAAATAAGATTGATAGACATTCTCAGAGCCTGTGCTAAACAAATCCAACACCTACAGAAATGCTTTTGGAACAAGAATGCTCTCACTTTACCAAGCAATAGTTTAAGTTGCTGAAAGGTACATGGTATTGGATTTTTCAAATGTAGCTGAAAATGGTTTATCTCTGGCTAGGACCTATGAAATTGGGAAAATCCAAGAATTAAATCAGTATTTGCTAACATCCAAGAATCAAAGCAGCTAGGTGGCACATTGGATGGAGTGCTGGGCCTGAAGTCTGGAAGACTCATCTTCCTGAGTTCAAATCTGGCCTCAGACACTTACTAACTGGGCAAATCACTTAACCCTGTTTGCCTCAGTTCCTCATCTGTAAAATGACCTGGAGAAAGGAATGATCAACCATTCTAGTATCTAACACCAAATGGGGTCACAAGAAGTTGGACAGGACTGAAACTACTCAACAGCAACATCAACAACAAAGAATCAAACCAAAAAGCCTTCCTTGGGTAACATTCACATGAACTGAATCAGTAATGTAGCCATCGGGTAGCATTGAACAAATGGCTGCTCTACAGATTTGGTTTTGGAATTATTCGGGTTTATAATGGCAATTCAGGATCAGACCTTTGCCACAAGTGATTATAGAAGGATTGTCCTCAGGCAATTCTAAGATCATCTGTTACTATGGGTTACTTTTCTGCCTAATGGGAGGGAATTTCCACATAAAGAGTCCTTGGCATGGATGAAATCACAGGTCCTGACCCAATGTAAATCTCCAGCCTCTAGCCCTGCACATAACAGGTACTTAATCAACATCTTCTCTAAAAAATGATTATTTGTAGATATGCTGGCAGAGTTTTTATTTTTTGTTTTTGTTTTAATGGTACCCAAGAAATTGATACCTAAACAAAAAAAAATCTTCATAAGAGAAGAAATGAAACAGGAGACAAAATAACTATGTACCACATGATAGGGTACAGATAATGAGAAGGAAAGTTGCCAATATATTCATGTGACAGAATGTTTTCCCAAGGGGAATCTTGTCCTATGAACAAGGTCCATGGTACTTTCAGAGCTGTTTATCCTCCCACAATTCAATATAAAAATTAAATTAGCTAGGTGGTTCAGTGGATAGAGCACCGGCCTTGGAGTCAGGAGGACTTGAGTTCAAATCTGGCCTCAGACACTTATTTACCTGGTTGTGAGGCTCTGGGTAAGTCACTTAACCCTGATTGCCTACAAAAACAAACAATAAAAAAAAATTAAAAGAGTTCCAATTTGTTGGAATAACTCTAAGCAAAGAGGAAAATTTGGTACTTTTCCATTAAATTTTATATAGATATGTGTGTATACACATATTTAAGCAGATGTTTAATACCTAAGTATTTATATTTAGTAGTTAGTCCATCTAAGTCTAATGAAAACTATATGAAATAGCATAATTTTAACTCCTTTAGATTCTTCATTTTACAGTGACCCCATTGATATAGTAAAAGATATAAAGAAAGCAGTTGCTAAAAGCAGCTTATGCTGCAACAAGGAAAAACCACTTCAGATTTGATGGTAAAGAGAATTTTCAGTGGAGAGCTATTGAATGATAGTATGGAGTCATCCAGAGAATGAAATATTGTCTTATGTCTTAGTTCTTCAAAGTGTGAAGCGTTAGGCCTTTAATTTAATACTCTTTTCTTATTCAAAGCATTGAAAGGGGAAAAAAATCATTCTTATTTATCAAAAGGATGAGTAGATAATCAGTGATCTGTTGTTTCCTTGGAAAGCTTTTTATATGTTTTAGGACTGGGGAGTTGCCCCAGCTATATGCCAGTTAAACATTTGTTCTCCTTATCAAACCAGCTGAAGTACATTTGGTTCATTTGTCCATGTCCCCACTCCTGGAGTATAGGGAAGGCTCAAACAATGTTGCCTCAAGTATCTTCCCCGGAGCTTTATACCAAAGTGTCCAAGGGAGGAGGTGGAGGGAGGAGGATGACGCTTGAATCATACATATGGCTGTGCTTCTAATTCTGAATTTGCCACTAGCTAGCTATACAACCTTTGGGCCTCAGCCTCCTCAAAGAGGCCATTGTACTAGATGTTTCCTCCCAGTTCTAAAATTCTGTGAATCTTACACTTTAAAGCAACATCCTGGCTTCATGATCAATTTACACATGAAAGCCATGGTTAATGGTGTGCAGTAGTGTATTTATCTCATTCCCTATCACATTTACAGCTGGTGTGTAGCTCGTAGCAACAATTATGGAGGCACTATCATAGAAAATTTCCATCATTGATAGAGGGATTCTGGTTTCTCTCATTACTCAGAGGGGAGAGAGAATGTTTTTACCACTCTGTTTCTGAGGGCTTGAAATGTTGCATGCCCTTGCAGCACTAATCCGTTAGGAATTTCTTTCTGCTGTTTTTAGCTCAAAACTCCCATCCGATGCTTGTGACAAAAAAAAAAAAAAGTGTTTCAATTTCCTGAGAAACTGAATTGAGGGATCTGTCACTCTCATAGTTTTCTTTCGGGAGTTTCTGCAGCCATCTGTCCGAGATACCTGAGGATAGAGAGGGCCCAGGTTACCTTCATGGATTCACAGCTCTTATGATTCTGGCTCCAATTTAGAAACCTTAGGGAATATTGTATTGCCCTTGTACTAACACCCCCCTCAAAGCATACTGGTCTTGATATAGCAAAAAGGAAATTTATGGGGAAAAATATAGAATAATTACTTATATTTTTCTCCACGCCTTTACCAGTCCCTTCACACCTTGGAAAAGCCTTCTCTCTGAGGCTGTGTGTTCCTAATTGGGGATTCTCTCATCTGGACCACTATGTCCAGAGGCCCCCAGCTATGATCAGTTCCCTCTAGGCTTGATTCAGTCTCCAGACTGCTTATTTGTCATGTTGCTTGTTTTTCAGCTCCACTTTGTATGTTGTCTTGCTGAATTAAAATGTAGAAATTATATCTTATTTGCTTGTATTTGTATCCCCAGGACTTAGTGAAGTGTCTGACATATAAGAACTTAATAAATGATTGCTCTATCTATCTATCTATCTATCCATCATGTTGTGAAGTGAATTGTAATCCCCCAAACTCATTGAGCATTCCAAGTATCACTAAAAATCCCTGCAACTTCTCTTCCGCAAATTGTCTGGGTGAGTGTTCAGGCTTCCAGTAATTCTCTTAAACCTGCGGAGGAGAATTAAAATCCTTTCTTCCATAAAGCCGTGATTCCTTTTTCCTTTTTCCTTTTCCTTTCCTTTTCCTTTTCCCTAACAGAAGTAGAGAATTGTATAGGATGCTGGATGGTGATTTGGGGCTACATTTAAAGAGGTATAGCTTCCAGGCAAAGAAAGGTGATGGTCCATTTGCATTCTGCACTGGTCAGAGAACATCTGGATTGCTTTGTTCATGTTAAGGTGCCACAGATGAAGGCATATTGGTAACCTATGTTACATTGATAACCTAGAGACTATACAAAGGAGGGTAATCAGTACAGAAAAGGGCCTTTAGTCTATGTGGCATATGCGGATCTGTTGAAGGAACTAAGAATGTAAAGCCAGGGATGAGAAGACTCAAAGAGACCATTAAAGCTCTCGGCAGGTATTTGAAAGGTTGCCATGTGGGAGAGGCATTATATTTACTCTGTTTGCTCCCAGAAGACAGAACCTGGGAGGGAGTTGCAAAGGAACAAATTTAGGCTTGCTATCAGGGAAAAATACCTAATATTTAAATGTATCCCAAAGTGGAATGGCTTAATACCCATGACTCCCCTTCATCCACTCTCCCATACAGCCAAGTGGGCCACCTTGCTGTTCCCCACACAGAATATTTTATCTCCCTTCTGCAGGCCTTTGCAGAGGCTGACTGTATGTCTCAATGCAATCTTTGCTCACCTCTCTCTCTTTCTCTCTTGGAATTTCTAGTTTCCTTCCAGACTCAGTTCAAGCATCACTTCCTTTATGAAGCATTTCCTGATTGTCCTGAGTACTAATGCCGGCCACCCCCGCCCCCAGCCTTAAAAAATAGCCTGCATTTTGTACTTTGTGCTTACACATGCACATTTGTCTCTCCCTGAGAGTAAGAATGTCTTCCTTTCTATCTTGGTTTCCCTAGTAGTTTTAGCATGTGCAGTGGCCGTAAACTGCCTTGACAGAAGGGCTAAATTAGGTTGAGGGTAACAGACAGGCCACAAACTGGTCAGTGAGTTAGAATGGTGTCTACCTCAAGTATGTGAAGACTTCCTTTGGTGGAATGGGGGGACGGGAACAATTTGTTGCAATGCCCATGAAAGCAGTTAAAGAAGGCACTGTGGAACACTTAGAGCTTGGTCAGACTTTGAAGATTCCAAGGTCATCCACTAAATCCTGGGCCATCAGCAGTCATCTTGACTTTTGTCTTGCCATTGTACTTAAATGACTGTGGAAGAGAGAGTGAGGCTGACAACTTTGGGCAACGCCGCCTCACTTAAGTCCAATTGACATACAAGTCCAGACATTACCCCGAGATGTCATTGATCCTCTTTGAAAACAGAGATCAAACAACAACAACGATCCCTAGTACTTGGAAAATATTGTTCATTGATTGATTAAACAATATGTCTCAGGAGATAGTAGATTCTCCTCCACTGGAAGTCTTTAAGTAGCAAATTGTATGACTATTTGTTGGGAATGTTATAGTGAGTATTCCTTTTAGTATGGGTTGGACAAGATAGTCTCTGAGTTCTCTTGTAACTTTTAAAGACTGTATAACAAGTCATCCAACCCTGGACTTGTTAGGTTGGGCCTGCCTTCACCTTGATTACCAATACCTGGATTGATAGTATGGTATCATCTCGGTTAGTGACTTTCATTTCTTCCAATAACTCATTTGAATTTCTTATCCTTCTTCTTTTAAAAATCTGATTAACTTTATCAGTTGTGGATTATTGCAGAACTGGTACTGCTTTAAGAAGAGTTGGTCAGATTTTGAAGATGCCAAGGTCTCCACTGCATCCCAGGCCATTATCAGTCATCTTGACTTTTGTCTTGCCACTGGACTTCAATAACTCTGGAAGAGAGAGTGAGGCCATGATTATAGTTCAACACCTAAGGTCCTCTCAAGGACTTGAACATGATTCATGTTCTCTACTGTCACTGCCCCTGAAAGAGCCACATACCATAATATTTTCTGCAGCCATTGCCGTGCTCTTATATAGAACTTGAGAAAATGACATAGAAGTCTATAGCATTTTTGCGGCTTCAAAGTGATGATCGATGACTTCATTATAACAGTAGGGTTTTTTTTTAAGGCACAAGTTTGAAACACATCATGCAGATGACACAAAGCAGGAGGGATAGCTATCACACTGGATGACTGAGTCAGGATTCAAAAAACCTTGACAAGTCAGAACATTGGATGGAATTGAGTAAGATGAAATTTAATAGGGCCATATATGAAGTGTGACATGGGGACAAAAAAAAAGAATTCTACAAGGGCAAGATAGAGAAGATATGGCTAGACAGTAGATCATCTGAACTGAAGTCTGGGAGTTCAAATTATAGTTGAGCTACTGGAATGATACGGCAGTAAAGAAAGCTAATGGAATCTTAGACTTCTTTGACAGACATAGGCTAGAGAGTTGATAATCTTGCTATTCTCTGCCCTGGTCAGGTCTCATTTGGGGGAGGATTGTGTTCAGTTTCAGATATCATATTTTCAGAAGGAAAATGATAAGCTGGGGATCATGCAGAGGAGAGTAGCCAGAAAGGTGAAGGGCCATGAGTTTATGATATGGGTTTAACCAGATGAATTGAGGGAACTGAGAGAAGGAACTCTTTTCCTGGAAAAGAGAAAACCTGAGGGAGGGAGGAGGTGGAGACAGGGAATGTGATAGGTGCTTAAAATTATTGAGGAGTTATCTACTGGCAGAGTGATTAGATATTTTTATTCAGTTGGAGAAGGCAGAACTACGAACAATCTTGGAAATTTTAAGTCTTGATTGAGAACAGATTGAATGCAAATACACTTGGCCTATTATGCTTAGCTGACCAGAGACCTCATAACAGATTATGATTCAACTTCCCATCTCATTTAATCATCCATTCAGGTTATCTGGCTCTCTGCCTAAGCATGTTCTTGTCTCTCTGCCTACCACCACCAAAATATTTCCTAATACTTCTCACCTCTTGTTTTACGCATATTAACAAAATCAGTACTACCATTGTTTCTGGAAAGGGTTTGTCCATCAAATGCCTTGGTTCTACTCACCATTCCTGTGATTTCCTAGACATTCCTTTCCCTGGCTATAAATTCCCTGTATGGTTGTCCTATTGTCTTCCTTAATTAGAATGTAAACTTCTTCAGATATGGAGAAAATACTTTATTATTTGTTAGTAGTTTGAATCTAGTCTTGTACTGTTAAATGTTTAACTTAAAGCTTATGCATAGCTCATGCTGACCCCAGAGATCCTGCTAGGGAGCTGGTGATTGCTTCAAAAGAATGCTTGCACCCCACACAGGTCTTGCTTTGGTTGCACCCCAAAAGTTTGTGTTTTGTCTTCAACAACTTTTATTGAATGTTTAGACTTACCTGTTGATATTTTGTGCCTTATTTGGAAACCACCTTTTTTTTGGAAACTGTCTAGTGTAGGCCATTCAGCTGGTGCCTTTGTTTGAATGCTATATAATGTCAAACTTACAGATCTCTAGGGGAGCCAGCCACACCTTTTGCCAGCTTTCCCCCTCTGCCAAACCAATTTAATAAAATTCTTTCTAAAACCCTTTCTAGATTTCAAGTTTCTTCTTGATTGACAGGGGCAGGAGCTATCTTAACTTTTCTATGTATCCTTAGTACTTAGCACATGTGGCACAGAATTAGTGCTTAATAAATGATTTTCTTTTCATTCATTGAAAAAAGTAAAATTTAGGCTCGATGTAAGAACTTCATAGCAATTAGGTCAACCCCAAAGAGTAATGGGTTACCTTTTACTGGAGTGAATTTTCTCTCATTGAAAATCTTTCAATTTTACTTTTTAAAATTCACTTTTTAATTTTGATTTCCAAATTTTTCCTACCTTCCTGCCCTTCCCCCACTCATTAACAAGACAAGCAATGTGATACCCCATTGTATATATGAAGTCATGCAAAGCATATTTTCATGTTAACCATGCTGCAGAAAAAGGGGCAAAAAAATAAAGTGAAAAAACATACTTCAATCTGCCCTCAGAGTATATTGGAGTTCTTTAAGTAATAGAATGGGCTTGAAGCTAGAAAAGACCTTAGAGGCCATCCTCTTCATTTTATAGATGGTTAGCCTAGAGAAGTTAATTGATTTGTTCAAGGTCACATAAGTAGTAAGTAGCAGAGCAAGGTTGTGAATTCAAGTCCTCTTACTCCAGACCCAGAGCTCTTTTCTTTATGACAAATGACATCTCCTAAAGAAAAGACTGCAAGTCCATTGGTTTTACATGTTTTAGAGTAAATCTAGGGGCAGCTAGGATAGAATGCCTGGCCAAAAGTCAGTATGACATGAATTTAGATCCAACTTCATTCACTTAATAGTTGTGGACCCTTCAACCTGTTTGCCTCAGTTTCCTCATCTGTAAAAATGAGCTGGAGAAAGATATGGCAAACCACTCTAGTATCTTTACCAAGAAAACCCCAAATGGGGTTATGACGATTCAGAAGGTGGCTAGGAGACGCAGTAGATAGAGTGCCAGGCCTGGAATCAATCTGACTCTCCTCCTGAGTTCAAATCTGGCTTCAGACACTTGCTAGTTCTATGACTCTGAGCACATCACTTCACCCTGTTTGCCTCAGTTTCTTCATCTGTAAAATGAGCTGGAGAAGGAAATGGCAAACCACTCCAGGATCTTTCCCAAGAAAATTCCAAATGGGGTCATGAAGAGTTGGACACAGCTGAAAAATGACTAAACAATAAAGAGTACATCTTTTTTCACATATGGATTGGACTAAAGGGGACTGGAGTTGTATTCCAACCCTGAAATGGGGTTGTTATGTGATCCTGTGAACATAGCCTTTCTGACACTCTCCTAGGGTCTCCTTTGGTTGTTCATATCCGATACCAGACACTCTTGTAGCATTTTAGTAGCAAGGGCTGGCTTTCAGGGATCTCCTGACAGGGAGAGCTCCTCCTCTCCTGTTAGGGCCATAGAATCCCTCTGAGAAAAATGGCAAGTTCCTTGACCTTCTCAGGGTGCACATCTAACATCTATCTCAGTGCCTGGGCAAGGCCCTTACTTTTCGTAGCAGAGCCATGTTTGGTCTAGAGGGAGGGAGGCTGGTGATATTCTTCCATTCTAATAGTTTTGCCATGTCTGGAAATGGATTTTTCTTTTCCTAGGAATGAAGTCTATTCTTTTAAGAATTCAACCATTAAGATGGAATTTTGTAATCACTTTAGCCTGATGCTTCTCTTCTCCTCAAGTGTCTGTCTAGGGTACTCAAAAGCTTACATAGAATGGCATTTCTTAAAAATCGTTGTTCAAATTTTGCATTTCCCCATAGACTTCAAAGCACTCAACAAAACGTTCTTCTATAGTGTCGTATATTGTGTGTGACAGGATAGCTGGTGTCAGTATCCCAGACGGTAGATTTTCCCATGTTCTCCTGATATCATACTCAGACCTTCCATTCCAGAAAAGTCCTCAGCACAAGACTACCTAGTCTTGGGGGATAATCCTTCATTCCTCTACAGGGTCTCAGATCTTGACTCTCTAGACTTCTTTCTCCTTACCCCACCCCCATTCCCACCAGCTTGTCATCTTCATTTTATGTGTTGTCATTCCCTGTTAGAATATAAGTTCCTAGAGGGTATGATCTTTTTGTTTCATTTTGTTTTGCTTTTATCTGTATTCCTACTGTTTAACACAGTTCCTGATACATAGTCAGTGCTTAAATGCTTGTTGACTTGACTTGACTAAAGTTGTGGAACACTGGACAAGTTGTGTAACTTCTTTAAGTCTCAGTTTCCTCCTCTATAAAATGAAGGAGTTGAAACAGAGAGAGTTGGTCATAGGAATTCTGGTACTTTGGACAAGGAAGTGGATAGAAAATATTGAAAGGAACCAAGGAGCTAGAACTTGGAAGAGAGAAGTGTAGGAAAAGTCTAGGGAGAAGGAAGATGCCTAAAGATCCCATTCCAAAGGAATACCGGTTTTAATGGTAATAATAATAATAATCAATAGTACCTAGTATTTATATGGCACTATAAGATTTGGAAAGTGCTTCACATTGGTACACATTTGATACAACAATCCCATGAGGTAAATGCTATTATTATTCCAATTTTACAGAGAAGGAAATTGAGGCTAAAGAGGACAAGTGACTTACCCACAGACACATGGCTCTCTATCCTTTAAACCACTCACAAGCCTAAAACAGAATTTCTGTCTCATACAGTTTGTTTCAAGGAAAGAAACAGAACCATGAAAACTCCTTCTCTTTGGAGACACTGAGCCAAAGTAATAGCCTTGTGAATTTAGAGAACAAGGATTTATATCACAGGATCTTCAAATGGCTCATTCTGAGCCTTCTGTTTTGTTTTTCTTCCTCTTTCTTATTATACATTTTCATGTTCAAAAATGCTTGTTTGTTGAAGATTGTCAAATTTATAATACAAAATTATATATTTTTTAAAAAGTCACCAAAGTGAGGGGAGAACAGAGGAGGAAATAGCAAACACCACCGGGGGTTTTCTTATATGATTGTATAATCAACAACTTTCTGGCTAGCCAGTCTCTATACAGATATTCCCAGATGTTCCCTTTGCCTCTGCTCCCTAGAAAGTCTAAGCTAGGACCTGCTAAAGACCACTGTCTATCTATCTTATAAGTAACTAGTTATGTTTCCCATTATCTTCCCTATTAGAATGTGAGATCTTCAGATCAAATTCTGTTGCTTGTCTTCTTCACATTCCAAGCATTGAGTACAGTGTCTGGAACGGAGTCAATGCTTAATAAATGTTTGTTGACGAACTGACTTTGTCACTACCATTCTTCTAAGTCAGCTTAGGGGAAAGGGGAGAAAATTAAGAGCTCATCACTCACTATAGGCTACAGGGACATGACCAGTCCACAGCAGAGTAGAGGGGATAGTTGTTTATGAACAGCAATTAAATACCTCACAGAATAATTACTTATATTCTCCTTGGCAAGAGTTTCTGTTGCTGTCACCATGAAAGGCCTCTTCTGCCAATAGACACATGAGGCAGCTAAAAGCTGAGAATTCAATCTCCCCTGGAATCTCAGGGCAATATAGAAAGGTTTTGAATGGTTCGTCTCTTCTCTCAGGAGGAGACAATAGTAGCTCCATTCTGAGACAAAGGAAATTCAAGCTGATAATTTCCACACAGTGTCCTCTAAAGTACTTCGGAATTGCATCTAGGGATTCATTTTAATTTTTAAAAAATATGGAACTTTAAGTATCCTACTTTTATTCCCTTTGGAAAATTGACAAAACCATAATTACTTTAGGGTCAAACTCAGGAGTACATGATTCATAACTTTTTTTTTTGCTCAATGTTAAAAAATCAAAAATTTGATAAAATAAATAAAGTAAAATTATTTCTCAAGAGTAGCACATTTTTCTCAAGTAGCACATTCCCCAAAATATTAAAACACATATACATGTATTTGTAAATACATATACATATGTAGATGTACATATGTGGGCAGATAAATACAAATATATGTGTTGCATATATGTTAATAAATTTTGTGTTTATAAATTATGTACATTTCCACACATACATATATATGTGTATGTCTTTATCTTAGCTATATCTATCTACCTACTGTATATCTAACAAAAACTTTGGAAAAGAACGGAAAATACTTTGGCATTTAAACCAATATGTCACATCAGATGAATATTTGAACCAAATATAAAATGTCTCCTCATCGAAAAAGATATAGGAGAATGGAGGGAGGTCCAATTACGGCTATAGAGAGAACACTTAACCACACAAGTTATAGAGGTATTCTTCAAACTAAAACTAGAAAATGTAAAAGCAGTTGCAAGAACAAAATGATTGAATAAACGAAAGCATTTTAAGTGCTTATTATGGGTTGAGCATTGTACTAAGTGCTTAGGCTACAAATGTGGAAGGTAGACAGTCTCTTCGCTCAAGGAGTTAACGTTCTCCTAGTGGGAGACACCATATATGGGAAAATAGTGGCCGGGGAAGGGTGCTTCAGTTTAGGGAATTGTAGTGATGACTGCATAAGAAATGGATGCTGTCTAGTAATAAAGACCGTGTGGATTTTATCATGGTTTCAGATGGCAACTGGAGTTTAGGTGGAGAGTACATGTGTCCCAGCAGAACAGAATTTGAAAAGACGAACTTAAATGATTTAGAGGCAGCTAGGTAGCCCAGTGGATAGAGTGCCAGGCCTAGAGTTAGAAAGACTCATCTTCCTGAGTTCAAATCTGGCCAGAGACACTTACTAGCTGTGTGACTCTGGCCAAGTCACTTAACCCTGTGCCTCAGATCCTCATCTGTAAAATGAGCTAGAGAAGGAAATGGCAAACCACTCCAGTTAGTTATCTTTGCCAAAAAAAACCCCAAATAGGGTCATGAAGAGTCAGATAGGACCAAAATGACTGAACAACAGAGTTAAGGAAGCCGAACGAAGAAAACAAATTACCCCCTGATGACAATGTTGGGGAATAATATTTAAAGGAAAACAACAGCAATATTTTGAAAAGTATTGAAAAAACATTATAAATCTAATTACAGATTAGATATAAATCTAGTTACAGATTTTTTCCTTCAGAAAATTGAAAGTGAAGCAAGCTTTCTTCCTCTCCACAAACAGGTCATGGACGATAGCATGGCATGAAATAAGGTTTATGTTGTTAGATATAGGTTTTGTGTTGATTTGCTTTGCTTATCTACAATTCTTTGCTATGAGGGAGGGTTTTTTAAAATATGAAATAGATCTTTGAAAAGCACAAAGATGTAGAAAAATACATCAATAAAATATTTATTTCAATATTTTAGCCAGCATTTATATGTGACTTTAAGGTTTGCAAAGTACTTTACAAATATTATCTCATTTTGTTCTCACAACAACCCTCAGAGGTAAGCGCTGTTATTATCCTCATTTTATAGATGAGGAAACAGAAGCAGACAGAGGTTAAATGATTTGCCAAGGTCACACAGCTGAGACCAGATTTCAGCTCAGTTCTTTCTAAATTCAGGTTCAGGACTCTATCGTAGTACATTCTTTTTCCAGGCTAAACAATTCGCTTTAACCTTCATTTACCTACACATATCCATACTCTTTATTATTTAAAAGTAAAAGGATTGCTTGGGTAAATTTTTTCCCCAATTCCTTTTGGAGAGATGAGAAGTTTAGATTTTCTAAAATTTGATATTATGTTGTTTTGTGTAGAATTTAAATCAATTCTTAATTCTTATGCTTCAATTTTCTCCTCACTCATTTATCAATCCCTTTCCATCTGGCTTCAGACTCTACCTATCTGAAACTGCTTGCAGAAAGGTTATTAATGATCTCTCAAACACTATATCCAATAACTTTTATTGTCCTCATCATTCTCATATTCTTCATGGCAGAGTGACTGTCAGTCACTTTCATATCCAGTACAAGTTCTCTCTAGGCTTCAGTAGCAATGTTCTGTCTTGAAGTATCTTATCTGTTTATCAGTTTCCAAGTCTCTATTTCTACTTTTAATCTTTTCCCTGAATTCGCATCCCTGTCTATGTAACATAACAACCTGTATATCTTATATATATCTCAAACTCAACTTGACCAAAATGGAACTTATTTTTTCCCCCAAACCTATCCCTCCTTCAACCTTCCCCATTTCGTTATCTTCCCAGCTATCCTTCCAGTGGTTCAGGTAGCCGTCTAGGGGACATCCTTGTCTCTTCCCTCTTGTTTTCTCCACGTTGATTCAGTTGCCAAAAGATTGTGATTCTACAACACCCATGCCTTTGTCATCATTTTTATTCTAGTTCATGCCTTCAGCTCTTTTTACCTCAACTATTACAATATGTAGTGTAGCAGATAGAATACTGGGCCTGGAGTCAGGAAGACCTGAATTCAAATGCAGTATCAGACCCTTTACTAATTAGGTGACCCAAATCTCCATCAACCTTAGTTTTCTCATTTGAACAGTGGGGTTAATAATAGCACCTAACTTCCAGCATTGTTGGGAGGATAAAACTAAGCAATATCTATAATATATACTTTGCAAATTTTAACTACATATGCATATATATAGGTTATTTGCATGATTATTATTATCATTACATCATTTTGATTTTTAAGTTGAGAAAAAAATAATTGTTGAAACATCACTGACATCACATGGGGAGCAGGGTGGTACAATTGAAAGAGACCTTATGCAGATGTCAGACTTCTGGTAACCTCCACCATCTAGACCACAGCCAACCTGGATGGGGGTAGTCAAAATTGCTGTCACAAAATCAATGCACTGAAACTCAGAACTTACTTCACAAGAGGAAATTTCTAGTCCATGAGTAAGGTCATAGAACCTAGAATTAAAAGAGACTTTAGAGATAATTTATTATAACACACACCCTGTTCCTCTCCTGTTTTACAGATTAAGAAACTGAAGCTGAGTGGATAGGTAACTTTACCAATCTTGCGCAGATAATGAATAGCAGAGTCAAGATTCAGACCTGAGGTCCTTTGACTCCCAATCTAGGCCCCTTTCCACTAAGCCATGTTGCCTCTTGAATTAGTAATCTTATTGTAGGCACAATCTTTACAAGTTTTATGATCAGGTTTCCTAGTTAATAAAATATAGCAGAATTGAAGGACCACATAGTCACAGAATTTTAGAATCAGAAAAGATGCGAGCAACCACCTAGTACAACTCATACTTCAAAAGGCACGCTCATGATAATATATCTGATCGGCGGTCTTCCAGGATTTGATTTGTGACCTCCAATGGGAAATGTTTATTTTCTCTTAAATAGGTTAAGAAGTTCTCTTGCAATCTGGTGGCCCAGCCACCCTGCCCCCATCCTTTCTGTCTTTCCCTCTTTCTTTTGCTCTGTTTCTTCCTGTGTCTCCCTCTGTTTGTCATTCTATCTTTGTCTCTTTCTGTCTCCCTTCATCTCTGTCTCTCTCATACATACATAAAGGTAGATGGGAATGGTGTTTGGGGGTTGCTCACTGCTTAGAGTGATTGGTATAGGCATGGTCACTGATGGAGATCAGGCTATAGGCATTGCAAATGCACCTAGATTTTCTAGTAGAGATGACAAGTATGCTTAGAAAGCTTCCTCATCATAAAAGGATGATCTAGTCCAGGTCAGTTCTAGGTGTCCAGCACTGGAAGGTGGATATGTATTCTCTTCCAGACATCATCTTAAGGTGTCTTTGAGTAAAGCAGTGCCCTGTGGAATTTTTAGTACAAGGATTTCAAATCAGAGGTTGGCAGACGTTTATTTCCCATTGGCAGGACACACACACACACACACACACACACACACACACACACACACACACACCCTTTTATCAAGTCAAGGTAAGCCAACAAGCATTTATTAAGCACTTATGTGCCAGGCGCTGTGTTTATCAGAAAAGTAGGTTGATTTTCTTTCTGATAATACAAAGTTTTATGCGTAAGGCTTATTGAATTGGTTAGAGTATAAGGCGCCATTCAAAATTAATTTAATACAGGACCTAAAGTTATTGTGATTTTATACTGTTGGGGTGTTTTAAAAAAAATACACGTTAAGTGCATAGTTCAGCCCTGGCATATATAAACTGTACCACATTGGAAAGGTTTGAAAAGTATTAAATGAATAAATCACTCCTGAGACATTTTTATTGGTTAACTATAAATTAGAGAAGGGCCATAGCTCACTCTGGTATGTTGACAATTTGGTTCTGAATATTTAATCAGTAGCTGATTTTCTCAATTAGGAATAAGATTTCTGCGCCATTAGAGAGTCAGTGTGGTATATTTGAAGAGAGTACTAGATTTTGAGACAGAAGATCTGGGTTCAAATCTTGGCTCTGTCCTTTGCTACTTCTGTAACTCTATGTTTACCTTTCTGGACTTCAGTGTCTTCATTTTCCAACTGAGATTCAAGGTCAACCACTGTCATTAAAGAATATTGAGAGAGATGTATGGATTGTACCAGAGAACATTGAACTAAATTACCAGTAAGGTTCCATTTAACTCTAAGTCCTATGATCTTTAAGTTTCTAAAACCATATGCTCCATTGGGAAAATATTCTGGAGCTTGCTGAAACAAAGAACCTTGTCTTGCTTCTTTCTCCTGGGACTATTAAGCTCTACAGTAAGAACTGACTTTAGAAACACATGCAAAAAAATCCAAAAACACAAAACTACTTTCGTTGCATTAGCTTGGAGGCTGTGCACACACCACTGTTCCATTTTACAGTTGAGGGGAAGTGGCTAATTGATTTTTCCAAGGTTAACAATTGTCATCAAAAAAGGTAGAGAATTTTGCACACTTTGAGTTAGAGACGACATGGCACAGTGAAATGAGCACTGAATTTGGTGGCAGAGGATGTGATTCAATTCCTGTCTCATATCTGTAGGGACCTCAGTTTCATCATCTTTAAAATGAGGGTTTAGGTTACATGACCTTTAATTTGCTTTTTCTTATAGTTCTTTTTAAGACTGGTTTCTATAAGATCATGTGATTGTCCATTGCATTATTTATTTGTATGTGTGTACTTGGGGTCGGTTGTGAAAGGGAAGGCTTAGATCAGGGGTGGGGAACCTGCAGCCTCAAGGACACATGTGGCCCTCTAGGTCCTTAAGTGCAGCCCTTTGACTGAATCCAACCTTCACAGAACAAATTCACACTTGAGGATCTAGAGGGCAACACGTGGCCTTGAGGCTATAGGTTTCCCACCTCTGGCCTAGATTGTAAAGCATGCAAGAGAGACAAGCAAATTTTATGCTGTGATGTGAAAGGGGGGAAGGGAGGGAGGAAAGAAAAAGGGAGGTAGGTGAGAAGAGTGAAAGAGAGGGAAGGAAGGAGAGGGGGAGAGAAAATCATGAACTGGGTCTCTGAATCAAAAACGAGGAGGGAAAATGGATTGCATTACATTTTGGCATATTCATTGTGCTTTGAGTGATCACAAAATGGTTCTGTATAGTTGCAAAACTTGGAACCCCACTGTCTCTGAGGAATCAGTTACAATTTATCTAAAAGACAATTGAGAAAGGACAGGCAGCCCCAAGTTAGCTGCACAAAGTAGTGTTATAAAGTATATCACAGAGAAAATGTATGTATGGAAGAAGAGGTGGGGTAGGCTGGTCACGTATTGAGAATGAAGGGTAACAGATGCACTGACAGAATGCTGCACTGGCAAAATATAACATAAAGAAGAACGTGAAAAATGCCTCTGGCATGTAGGGTAGATTTGTTTTTTTTATTTTTACACGTGACACTCCAAAGTCCTTTCTTTTGCTTTCTGCCTGTTCCCCATGCCTGGAGCGCTCTCCTTCACCTCTAGTTGATAGCCTCCTTGGTTTCCTTCAAGATTCAGTTCAAAGCTCACCTCTTGTAGGAAGCCTTTTATAGACTCCCCCACTGCTAGTGCCTTCTCTCAGAGAATACCTTCCATTTACACTGTCTATATCTTTAAACTGTATACTTATTTGCACATTGCCTCCGTGAAAATGTGAGCTCCTTGAAGACAGGGAGTGTGGGGTTTTTTTTCTCTGTATATCCAACACTAGCACAGTTACTGGCATACAATAAGTGCTTAATAAAGGCTTGTTGACTGACTCACTCCATGGAGGATTAGTGGGAAAGTACAGATACTAGCATTAGCAAAGGATAAGGAACCATCATGGGTTATGAATAGTGTCAGTGAAGGGTATATCCATATCAATGAGCTCACATCCTCTTTAAATGACAGAAAAGCACACTGGGCAGTGGAATCCTCAGCTATCTGGAAATAGGTGTTTTTTATCCACTTAGTTTTTCCTGCTTAGATAGCTAATCCCATTTCTGTCGGGTAACTGACCACTCTCTTATAGAAAAAATAGTGATATAGGGTACAAAGTAATACATTTAAGTGGATACATAAGTGATTGAATGACTACAGTCAGTAATGGCTCAATGTCATCTTGAAAGGAACTCTCTAGTGGAGTGCCTGAGATCTCTTCTTGGCTCTGTGGTATTTAATAATTTTTAACAGCAACTAGAATAAAAGACACAGCTAGTAGGCATATTCAGTTTTAAGATGATGCAAAGCTAAGAACGATAGCTAACACAAAGACTAACTAGCTTGGGAATCTCACTTTCCACATATTGGCATTCTTGACTCCCATCAAAACCCAGCCTTGCTGGTCACCTTACATAAGGTCTTTCCTGATCCTTCCCAGTTATTACTGCTCTCCTTCTAAATTTTTTTTTTTAAATTTGCTTTCCCTATATATCTTATCTATCTATCTATCTATCTATCTATCTATCTATCTATCTATCTATCTATCTATCTATCTATCTATCTATCTATCTATCTGTTTGTGTACATGTAGTTTCACCTAGTAGAATGTAAGCCCCTTTTGGAGCAGAATTATTTAATTTCTGTCTTTGCATCTCCAGTGCATAAGTGATACATAATAGGTGCTTAGTAAATCCTTATTGAATTTAATTGGATCTCAACAGATTAGAAAGAGGTAATAGGGAAACAAGCATTTATTAAGTGCCTACTATGCGCCAGACACTGTGCTAAGTACTTTACAAACATTATCTCATTTGATCCACTCTGGGAAATAAGTGCTATTATTATTATCTCCATTTTACATTTGAGGCAACTGAGACAGACAGAGATGAAGTGACTTGCCCAGCACCATACAGCTAGTAAGAGTCTGAGGTTATATTTGAACTCAGATCTTCCCTGACTCCAAGGGTTCAATCATCTGCATTACCTAGATGCCTTTGATTATAGCAATGGAACAAATCTAAGAAGATGGACATTAGCAGAGTTAAATACCAAGCTTCCCATAGATTCAGACATCAACTTCATAAATAGAGGATGGGGTAGCTATGGCTAGTATCTACGGGAAAAAAATCTACGTGTCTCAGTTGACTGTAAGTTAATATGATCTTATAGTGAGACATGACAGTTAAAAAGCTAAATGATAAAATGTATTGTCATATATGATCAGTGTACTGGTTGTTTTGCTGGAGTGTCTTTTTTTCTTTTTCTTCTTTGTTACAAGTAGAGACTTTTTTAGTAGGGGAGCAGGGAGGTGTACATTCAGAAATGAATAGGCTTTAAAAAGATCAGGCATCACTATAGGGAAAGCTTATTTGATCTCGGACTGTATTAAAGGACGTTCAAGGTCCAGGACTGTATTAGTTCTTCTGTATTCTGCCCTGGTAAAGTCACACCTAGAGTAACGTTTTCCATTTTTGGCCATCACATTGTAGGAAAGATATTGATAAGGTGGAGGGCATCCAGGTCAACCAAGATGGTGATTAGTTTCATGATCCTTAAATTTGAAGATTATTTGATGGAGCTAGAAATAGCTTGGAAAAGAGAAACTATGTGAGAGCTGGTGGGGCAGGGTTGGGGGGGGAATCACGTGATATCCATTTTTAAGATTTGAAAAGATGTCATATAGAGGGAGATTAAATAAGTGTCACTTGGCCCCAGAAGGCAGAACTAGAAATTGTTTGGAAACTTCAGAAGACTAGATTAAGACTTGATTTAGATAATGTCTTCTTAACAACTTGAGCTATCTAAAAATAGAATGGGTTGCTTCTAGTGGTGTGCTGGTAGGCATTTAACAACCAGCTTTCTAAAAAATGCATGCCACATTTTAAAGTTTAATCTGAATTATTAATATTTCCACCATAATTTTCTTATTTTTAGACAAACAACAAAATGATAAATCAACCTCTGATTCATAACATTTACTGATTTTTTTTGAGGTATAAATACTCATGCTGAAAATTTAATAATGCTTCTTCTAAGCCCAGTACAAGCTGGCTCCAGAATAGGTTGCTTCCTAAGGAAGTGAGTACACCTTCAAAAGTGGTCTTCAAGTAAAAACTGAATGAGTACTTGTTGAGTATATTTTAGATTGGATTGTTGTTGTTCAAGGATGAACTGGAGTTGAACTAACTGGATGCTGTGATTCCTTCCAACTCTGAGATTCTTTGATTCTACAGATACCTGTGAGGAGGCCCTGGAGTTTTCTGGGCCTTCATTCTATCAGATCAATATTGTCTTCAACCAGGAGTATCAAGAGAGTCTTATTATTTATCAATAATTCCTTTTCCATTTGGACCCCACAGAAGACTTTCCTTTGTGATAGTGATGAGTAACTTTAGCAAACATATGTCTCCTCATTCTATGCCTTGTGTAACATACTCTGTGTCTCTGAACAATTATCCCATGGCTGTGCTGTGCTGATATAATAAAAAACGTAATAATGTTGAAGGTAATTTATAGATGTACTTCTATACCAATCAAACTACCAAGGGTATGCTTTACAGACCTAGACAGATTGATATACAAAAATTAATAACAAAATACATTTAGATGAATAAAAAATTTTAAACGTCAAAGGAAATATTGGGGGGGGGGGGGAGAATAAAAGAGGAATAGTACTTCCAGATCTCAAATTGTATTATAAAGCAGCAATCACTGAAACCATTTGGTACTAGTTAAAAATATATACAGAAAAGCAGATCAATGGAATAGACTATCAAGGGAAAATCATACAATGGAACTCAATAACATAGTGTTCAATAAATCCCCAAATTTAAATTACTTAGGAAAGAAATTCCTATTTGATAAGAATTGCTGGGAAAACTGGAAAGTAGTCTGGAAGAAATTAAGCTTAGATGAACACAAAATATGATATTCCATAGTAAATTAAAAATGGATGCCTGATCTAAATATTAAAATCACTCCATTAAAAAATTAAAAGAGAAGTTAATCATACACCTTTCACGGCTATGGTTAGAAGATGATTTCTTCTTCTTCTTCTTTTTTGGCAATTGGGGTTAAGTGACTTGCTCAGGGTCACACAGCTAGTAAGTGTCAAGTGTTTGGTCTGAGGTCAGATTTGAACTCAGGTCCTCCTGACTTCAGGGCCAGTGGTCTATCCACTGTGCCACCTAGCTGCCCGTAGAAGATGATTTCTCAACCAAACAAAGGTTATAGGCAATTCCAAAAGATAGATCATTTTGCCAATATGAAATTGAAATATTAAATAAAATTAAAATATATAGGATAAGAAAGGAGGAGATTAAGAAAAAATTGTATCAAACACCTATGATAAGGGTTTGATACCCAAAATATATAGACAAGTAACAGAAATATATGACTACAATCCGTTGCCCAATAAAGAAGTGGCCAAGGGATATAACAAAACAATTCTCAAAAGAAGAGTAAACTAATAACAGCCATATAAAAGAATGCTCCAAATCATTAATAACGACCACAAAGTTTAATCTCACATGCAGAAAATTGAAAAGATGATGAAAGGTGGGGATAGTTAATGTTGGAAGGATTTTGGAAAGACAGACCTACAGTATAATGTATTCATTGTTTGGTATGAATTGGTATAACCACTCTGAAAAATAACTGGCAATTTTATAAATGCAGTGAGTGAACTATCCATTTCCTTTGACCTGGTATTCCACTGATAGGCATATACATCCCAGAGGTCATTGACAAAAAGAAAAGAAAAGGTTCCTTATACAAAAATATTAATAACAGCTCCTTTTTTGTATTAGAAAGGAACTAAGAAAAAGGGATGCTTGTTTATTGGGGAATGACTTAACAAATTGTGGGAAGTGAATGAAATAGAATATTATCATTCTGTGAGAAACAGTGATAAATACAGATAAGCATAGCAAGATTTATAATCACTGATTCAAAGTGAAGTGAATAGAGCCAGGAAGAGAATATAAGTAGTGACTACAACAATGTAAATAGAACAATAACTATAAAACAAACAAAATTGAATATTGTGAAAATATAAAAAGTAAGGTTTGTCCCAAAGAAAAGCTGTTAGAAAAAAAATCTCTTGTTCTTTTAAGAGGTAGGGAGAGTATCTACTGGTGTGGAACATCATCATCATCATCATCATAGCTACCATTTAATTAGTACTTTAGTGTTTGCAAAGAACTTTGCAAATACTGTATCATTTCCTTTTGACAACAACCTTGGTATTATTCCTATTTTACTGATGAGGATTTGAGTCATAGGTTAGTGACTTGCTGTGGGTGACACAGCTAATAATTGTCCGAGGCTTAATATATCAGATTTTTACAATGTGTTGATCAGTTTCACTGACCTGTTTTCCTCCTCTTAAAAACCAAGCAACCAACCAACCTTTGTTATAAAGGATGAACGTCTGGGAGAGGGAAGAAAGAGGATACCAGAGGATCAGTCTTCAATGTAAAAGAAAAGATAGCAATAAAAATCTATTTAAAAGAAAGATAGACCTTTTGCCTTTGTTTTTTGTAGGAAGCTTGAGAAAAAAAAAAAGAGGTGGGCATTTTCCTGAAGGCAATGCAGTCTATCTTCCTGCTCCTACTTAACTTTAGTCTCAATTTGTCTATCTGTATTGTCTGTCCCAGGTCTTCATATTGCTGGATAAACTCAATAAGCAAGTATTATATTAGTAAAATAAACAACTCATACCCATTATAAGATATATCCTAATGCCAAAACATGTTAGATTGTGAACATACAAAGAACTCAGCAAGGTGGCCATTCATTCATAGTTCTAATAACTCTTTAATTTTAGCAACTCAAACATTTAGCAGTTTTCAGAGTTTCCTTGTGGTAAAGAATAATGTGTTATAAGCAAAATTACTAAACAAATAAGTGAATAAATAAATGAGTGACTACAAAATGACTGATATGGAATTATGTTTTGCATGACTGTACATGTGTGACCTGTGGCAAGTTGCTTGTCTTCTCAATGAGGGAGGAGTAGCAGGTGGGAAGAAGATAATTTGGAGCTCAGAGTTTTGAGAATTGAATGTTGAAAATTGTTTTTACACGTAATTGGGGAAAAATAAAATATTAAAAGAAGAGAAAAAGTACAGAGTATCAAAACGTGAGTGAATAAATGAACAAATGAATGAAGACCGACAGTCTACAGGATACACATTATATGTTTATGTATGTATGTATACACAAACATATATGCCTATATGTGTAAATATAGATAGGTGTATAAACGTATGTATATGTGAATGCATAAATACATACAAATATGTATGTGTTTTGGGTGGGTCAGAATGTCATTGGTGATGTGATTGGTCTTCTTCATGAACAAGCGCAACTTGAATGTCCTAAAATGATGTTTGGGGACACTAAGATCTTAAATGAATTGTCCATCATCACATGGCTAGCATGTGTGAGAGGGCGGAGTTGAACTCAGGTCTTACTCCAAGGTATACCATGTTATTGGAAACTAATTGCTAGAATGGAGATGCTTCAGTATGAGATAATGAAACTCAGTGGGATGAATGACTAAATCCTTAGCAAATTAGAATGATCATTTTTTTTTCTACTGAATGGCTTGTGGATATAATTTATATATGCGTCAGTTTCTTCATTTGCTATACTGGGATATTGATCCACTTGAAGAGTCCATTCAAAATATTTGGCTCAATACCAGTAGTCAGCATTCCAAGGAACTATGATTTTGCCCTTTCCACCAGTTAGGACCACAATTTCCCTGCTGCTTGGTAGATCAGGTTTGAGAGTTTCTAAGGCTGAACAATTCATATAATCACGAGCCCCTTTAAATTAGCCAGTCTGGATCTCAGCAGACAGATATACAGTTAACTACAAGCTCCATACTTGAAATTTGTTAGGACCTGCTAGAATTTATGCTTCGTTGGCTTACCCTTTAAGAACCAATGTCTAGGTTTATCTCATGATAATACATCAGAGTAGGAATTTCATGAAGATTAATACTAATACATATAGATTTTTGTAGAAATGTATTTGAAGGTTTAATTCTGAGTCTACCTCAAAGAGGTGATAATCACAAAATAAGAAAGGGTAATAGTTGCATATGAACCATGAATGTTCATTCATATGAAGCTCTCTGAATTCTTGCTTCCAATTTTTTCCCTGTGCCTATGAAATCTGATTGCAGCCCTATTTACCTTTGGCAATCAATAAAGGTTTTTACACATAACAATATAATGAATGATATTTACCTCTGAATGTCACAGTCTGATCACAGATCACCATTAGACACACCTTCATAGAAAATAACCTATAGCCTATATCATTCGGGAATGTATTCTCATTCTTTTGTGATAGGGATTAGAATCTAAAGTCAATTCTATGCAATTTCAGTTGTTAAATTAATGTCTCACTTTGATCTCTTGATATTAATGGTATTTGATTACCAAGTTGGCTCAGGTGCACCACTCAGGCATCAAAAGGATAGATCTCTGCTCATTTTTCATAATTTCTTTTAGTTGATATTTACACAAGACAAGTGGAAGCATAAAAGTAAATGGGGTTCAAGAGAAAGATTTTGGCCAGCATCAAGCACCAGATGGAAGCTTATTCAATGATGTGGTGTTATAATGAATTACAATCTAAGAGGAGTCAACAGTAGCCAAGATCTTATGTTTCACTAACAGAAGAATTTTGTCTAGGACCAGGGACTAAAAAACCTTCCTACAGTCCTCTCTGGTTTAACCACAGCACAGACATTATGTTCAGTTCTGAGTGACACATTTTAGGAAGGACAGTGACTCATACAAGAGCATCCAAAAAAGGACAATCTAGACAAGGAAGGGTGATGAGACTATCCCATATCAAGATCAATATAAAGAGCCGGGAATATTTTGCTTGATGAAGAGAAGGAGAATTTCATGACCCAATTTAGATTTGAGAAACATATATACAAAAGATGGAAGTTAAGACATGGAAAATTAATAGAAAAATGGGGCATGGTCCTTTACAAATAGCACCTAATATGGAAAAAACTCATAATGAGCAGATTTTAGAGAGGAAGGCTGAGGAAAAGGAAAGAGTGAATTTAAAAAACATTATGTTAGGGAAAAAAGGAGGTTAACAGAATATAGATTTCCAGCTTAGAGTGGAGATGATGATAATGGATGACAAGGAGAAGGCAGAACTGTTCAATTTTTTATTTTATTTATATTTTCTCTGCCAATGAACATCATCTTTGGACGTTAAAGTATAAAACAAAAATGGCTATGCTGGGGAAATATCTCATCCACTAGGAATGGAACCTCTTGGGAGAGGTATACTCATCAGCAGGGTGATCTGATGACTGTGGGTCAAAGGTAGGAGGTGAAACTGAAGCAAATAAATTTATTAGTGTGATAAGGAAGGCTACTCTTGCTGAATATCAACTTTAGCTTTTTCAGGTGCAGATTGGGTCTTCTTATAACTTTTCAGGTTTGTTTAGAGTACACAGCCAATCAGCAGCATTTTGTGCCAACTTAAAATAGATAATTCAATGTTTCACAGAAGAGGAGGGGTAGAGAAAAAGGGGAAATGAGCCAAAGGAGAAAATGGGAGTATTTAGAATGCATTTGTCATGATTTATGATAAGAAAACATTCCCTGTTCAAGGGCAGGAGAGGAGGGGAAGTGACCAAATACTTAAAAATTGTTAAAGAAATCTATCTAGACCAAACTGCTAGATTGAGGTAACTATTTAGACAAGGCTGAAGTTGCCGCTTATCCAATGACAATGAGTAGTAGTGACAGTGGTGGTTGAAATTGTCTGCTTTATCATGTTCTTACATGGTTTGTTATATTTTATCACTTTTTGGTGACTTTTTACTATTAAGCTACAATGTGGTTAGGGATTGTCTACATGTTAGTCCACCAAGATGCTGAAAATTTATTGTGTTTCCTATTTTGCTCCACAGATAATAGGAAGTTAAAATCCAAAATAAGTAGGGAGTTGTGAAAGGCTGACCTGATTGCCTTTGATAAATTCAGGTTACCATGCTCACATGACCTACCAAAAGAATCTTTGAAACATGCTAGAAGAGAAAGATAATTTGTAGAAGAGGAAATGTCCCAGTTTCCAAAAAAGGGAAGAGAATGGAGCATGCAAACTAGATACTAGGAGCAGTCCTTCAATTTCTGGAAGATTATAGAATGCATTATTAAAGAGATGTCCAGTAAACCTTAGGAAAAGAAAACAGTGATCGCAAAGGAGCAGAAAGACTTCAGCAAGAAAGGAGTAAGCCGAACTCTCTCATTTCCTTTTTTGATAATGTCCTAGCCTGAATTGCTATTACTGTTTTCACTTCTGGTATGACTTTCAAGGTTCTGTTATTGGGGTGCTCCTTACTGGTTAAAGTTCATGACAGCATCCAAAACAATTAACATTTACATAGCAATTACCACTTGTTAAAGATGGTACACAGTGCTCTACAATTATGATCTCATTTGATCCTCACAGCAACCCTGGGAATTAGGTGCTATTATTATCACCATTTTACATATGGAGAAACTGAGGAAAATAGAAATTAAGTGACCTGCCCAGGGTCACACAGCTAGTAAGTGTCTGAAACCAGGTTTGAACTCAGATATTCCTGATTCTAGGTCTAATATTCTATCTACTGTGCCACCTAACTGCGGTAATAAATATAACTATATACTCTCTGTCATTTTCATACTATGTTATCACTGTAGAATCCTAAATCACCTGTCAAATTCCTTCCTTTTTTAGCTCTGAAATAGTAATCAAATCAACACTATCCTTTTTGGATGATATATGTCAGTCAATTGCTTTTAGGCTGCATTGAATAACTCTGTGTGTTCACTGTCCAAAACACCTCTCCCTGCTCAACTCTCTTATATTTTGTATGAAAATATGAGCTCCTTAATGGCAAAGAATTCCATGCTTTTGTATTTGTATTCTCAGTGCTTAGCACAATGTTTGGCACATACTAGGGACAATTTTTTTTTTCCCCATTCACTCATTTCATTAACCATAGGATAGAGAATTGCTATAGTCACAAGAATAAGTTGTGGTGGGGTTTGGGGATGAATGGTTAAGCAACAATTTTTTTCTGAAAAAAAGTTGAAGGATTTAAAGGAACAAAAGTTCAATATGAATCAATAGAATAATATGTTAGGCAAGAAGGCTGATATAAACTCTGACTGCATTAGGGAAACGATGTATTCTAGAACTAGGGAGGCATCAGTACTGCTATACTATATCCTGGTCGAACTACATCTCAAGTATTGAATTCAGTTCCAGATATTACATTTCAGGAAATATATTGATAAGCTGGAGAGCACCAAGTAGAGGACAACTAGTATGGTGGAAGGCCTCAGAATCATATCATACAAAGAGCAGTTGAAAGAACTCCCAATTATTAGATTGAAGAAGAGATAACTTACAGGGGACATGATTAGATCACTACCTTCAATTATTTGAATGACTGTCATATGAAAGATAGATCGTGTTTGTTCTGTTTGGCTCCTGGGGGTCAAACAGAAGAGTAATGGGTAGATGACATGAAGACGAAAATTTTGGCTTTGGGGAAGCCAATTAGAGATGTTCTGATTGGTATCCACCTTTTACCCAACTCTCATCTGGGACTCCAAGAATCTGTAGCATGCATAGTGGTGGTAAAAACATCTCTGCAAATGGGCTAACCCAGATTGGGGGTAACCGAGAGGCCTCAAAGCTGTCTGCGAGTTAGGGGAATGTCTATCCCAAGCATGTGAAGACTTCCCCTGCTGGAATGGGCAGTTGAGAACAATTTGTTCCGACAGCCATGCTGGCCACTGAGGCAGGTGCTGTGGACCACCGGGAACTTGGTCAGACATCAAAGACAGCAAGGTCATCCACTGCATCCCAAACCATAGCCAATCGTCTTGACTTTTGGCTTGCCACTTGACTTTGGCATCTCTGGAAAAGAGAGTGGGGCTGATGGCTTTGTGCAACTTTGCCTCACTTAAATAAAATTCATGAGTAAGTCAAGACATCACCCCATGATATCATTGGTCCTCATCAAAACAAAAAGGATGAATAATAATAATAATAATAATAAGACCATCTCTAGTAGTGGTGGCCTTTATGGGAAGGCTGTATACCCAGATGTCAGGGATCACAGAATCATAGATTGACAACTGAAAAAGACGTTAGATGTCACCCAGTCTAACCTCCTCATCTTGATGCAAGAGGAATTAAGTGATTTGTTCATCCTTGTGTTGGGACATCGATTTGTCAATGTGATGATCTACACTAGGGTTTCTTCTGATAAGACAACATATAAAGAAAAAAAAAATTACATGGAAAGAATAAATGTGGCTGGAAGGGTGTTCTGAGGTAGGTTTTGAGGAGATAAACTCTTTTCTAAGTAGCATTGCAAAGATTATGCTCCTTTCAAGAAATTTGTAATTTCTTCTAGACACATGGCATAACAATTTAATTGATTTTTAAACATAAATGATTTTGCTGTAGGTAGATTCTGAAAAGAAACACTAAAGACAACACTTTGTGCTCTTCTAGTAGGCCCATCGTATGCTTCAATTTGGAGATTTATATGTTTTCTTTCACTTATTTAAAAACAAACCAAGCCCCTTGAGATTCACGAACACATGGATAGTGCATTGTACTCAAAGACCTTCATGCTAGAGGAGCGTTGTGTTTATTGGCTCCAGCTGGATTGGCTCTATCTTGTCTCTGTTTCTGACAGGCAAAGTGCTAAGAAGGTGTATGAGCCTGAAGAGATGATATCATATTGTCCCAGCTGTGGAGAACTATTTTACAGATGTTCATTGCTTTCCTTAAATGAGAAAATTAAATCCAGGGCCAGGCAGAAAGTGTGTGGGCTGGAAAACAGCTTTTAACTCCAGGGACAAAAACCAATGTTTTGTAAGGTAGGCTAACTGAATGTAGAATTGAAGACATTGTCCTGGACTCTAAGTGAACACTGATGTCATTTTGTTAGGAAACAGGTGACATATCAAGAAATAAGTCCTACTTTTAAAAATGCTGTTTTAAGAAATAAAATAAGAATTCCAAGATCTTCTTAGCAGTGAAGACTATATATTTTATGACTTGGCCAAAGAGTTTAGATCATTGTTCTCACAATTAAAAAAGTGATCATTCAAGTTCCCATACATATAGTTATAGGATTAGAAGGGGCTTCAGTGGCCATCTCCTCTATCCCCTACCTGGATCTTAAACTCTTGCAACATTTCACAAAGAAGTCATCAAATCTCTTCTTAAAGAATAAAGCTATAATAAATTCACTACCTCCTGAGGTAGCCCATTTCTTTTTTGGACAGCTTTTCTTGTTAAGAAGAGCATTAGTATCAGGGATTTAGAGTTGCAAGAGATCCAGAGGACATCTAGTCCAAGGTACTTATGTTATAGATGAAGAAACTGAGGCCTCAGAGGGTTAAGTGACCTGCTCAAGAATATGCAGGCAGTAAGTAACAGAAACAGGATTTGTAGAATGTAAACTAATAGAAGTAGGACTGAGTTTTCATTTTGCTTTTGTATCACCACTACTTGGCATTTGTGCCTTACCCATAATAAGTCCTTAATAAATTGGGTAGCTACGTGGCCCAATGGATATTGATTATGGGCCAGGAGTCAGGAAGACTGGAGTTAAAATTTGGCCTCAGAGGCTTACTAACTGTGTAATTCTAACCAAGTCACTTAACTTCTGTCTCAGTTTCCTCAAATGTAAAATGAAGAAAGAGCAGAAGAGCGCCTATCTTACAGAGTTGTTTTGAGGATCAAGTGAGATAATATTTGTGAGGCACTGGGCACAGTGCCTGGCACATAGTAGACACAAAAGAAATGTTTGTATTTCCTCCTTTTAATACATGCTTGTTTGATGGGAGGAAGTGTTCTTCATATCAAGGCAAACTCTGTCTTCAGTTTCCACCCATTTGTCCCAATTCTACCCCTGGAAACAAAAAGGACAAGTGTAATCCTTCTTTATATAACATGTGTATAGCAGGAATGGGAGCACCGCATAAAGACACAACAGTTATTTATCATAGTTGCCATGGCGTGGGATTTAAAAGTCACATGATTTAGAGCCGAAAGAGACTTTGGAGACCAAGTACTTGTCTTCATTTTCAGAGAAGGAAACTGAAGTCCAGAGACATTAAATGATATGACAGCTAAAAGTGGGGTTAGGCTTCTTTCTAATTGACTAAGTAGTCTTCAGAACCAGTTTCAACTCCTAGTTCTGCTATTGGTTAAGCTTGTGACCTTGAGCAACTCATGAACCCTTGGATTTTAGTTTTCTCACCTATAAAGTAAGAGAAGTTAGATTAAGATCTCTTCCAGATTTAAATAACAATGATTCTATGATGGGTGGAATGTCAAAAATGAAGTCAATTCTTCTGCATGGGGGTACAATGATGGATGATGGGGTAGAAAAAGAGGGACCTTGGGTAGTTTTTAACGAATCTCATAAAATAAATGCTCCAAATATACTCTATGAGCAATTATTTTGTGATTTTATTTTGCTTATTCTCCTCTTCAACTATCCTCCCCATTCTGAACTTCTGATTGTTTTCTTATTTTCTCTTCTATACTTCTGTCTTTTTCTCTCTTTTACACAAGTATAAAGTGCATTTTTTAAGAAAAATAAATAGGAATATGATGTATGATTATACCAAACTATGGAGATGAGTACCTCGCTTGACAATGAGTACTCACAAAAATGGCCCAACTCTGTTCCTTTTACCTTGAAAATCTCTAAGTAACCTTAGAATGTACCCCAAACCCTAGCCCAATATGTATACGCTTTAGCTTTTGAACATCTGAGTGAAGGAATGTAAAACATTTCATAAGAAATAATTTTAAGAAATTGAAGCTTGAAAATATGAATGAATGATTGAATTAAAAAAAATCATTAAGTGCTTACTATACACCAAGTTAAATAAAGTTACAAGTACACAAATGTGAGTTTGTACAAATCCTAAAGGAAAAATAGCCCTTGGCTTCCAGAAGCTTAGAAGGAGATAATAAATGAAGGTAAGTGTTCATCAAGAAGAAACATTTTGGTTTGAAAAATTATAGGGATAGTGAATGGAGCCACAGGGGAGAAGTCTGGAATAATGATAACATTGATACTATTTGTGGTTCTAGGACTGGACAGAGGCAGAGAAAGCACAGCAGAAACATGTGGCATCCAAGGAGGATGATGAGAGAATGACTGTGGAGTAAAGTATGGATGGGTGTCTGCATAAAATAATAGGCACCATGAGGCATTCTCCTGGGGATAGCAGGGGATGCAAGGTGGGAATGATAGTTGTGTGCTCCAGAGCATGGTCTCTGATCTTGGGGAGAGGAAAGCAAGGTGATTGAAGAGAAGATGCTTGGAGAGTGAATAGTAAAACTGACCAACCATAGGGTAAAGATGGGGACCTGGCTGTCAGGAAATCTGAAGATATTTACTCCTCCTCTTCTTCCTTCTCTTTCTCCTCCATTATGCATGTCTTAAAGGTTAGAGTATTGAGTAGGCAGGGTTCCCTTTTCTGACCTGGCAACCTGCTGTGCCTGTAGCTTGTAGCCTGTAGAACAAAAATAGAACATATATAACATCAAATCTCTCTAGCCAAAGAAGACAAAATAATGGACCGTGCATTTAAAGAGAATTGCAGAGGAATTTAAGAAGTTATTGTTTCTTATCCATTCCAACTTTTATATAGCTCAGAGAAATCTCTGTATAGAGATAACCTTGTTTGAAAACCCTCAGATCATAAATATCAGGCAAGGTATAAAACAGGGTGACATTATGCTTTCTAAAAGCATTCACCACTGGGGTGGAGGAGATCCAGTACAGAGTCCAAGTTGAAGAGGGATTCCCCATGGATTATGAGGTCCTCCAGATGTTTCTGTTTATGGATGACATTGGGCTATTGTGCTGCTTGCCTCAAGCTCCAAAAATTTTGCCAAGTCTCTTGGAAGAAATACGCTCTCAAAAGCCTTTTTTTTAATAATCATTCCCATGGGAAAAACCAAGTGTATGAGTGATGTCTGTTGTCTAGATTATGACATGCATTTAAATGTATATTCTACAGTGGTTTTCCATGAGTGTGTGTGTGTTTGTGTTTATAATCAACAGTTCATATGGATAATTAGTTGGCCCAGGAATTAAACAGGAGGAGAATTGGCTGAATAATCTGAGAAATCTTCATAATTTAATGACCCTAAACATCCCCAAAGAAAAAAGGATATCTTTTAAATACTAATATTCTACTAGGGTTTCATGATGGAGAAGCACAGTACACTGTGGTGTCTGAGGAAATAAAATGGTTATCAAATAGAGGGCAATGGAAAGTGAAATGATTGGTTTGATCCAGTTGAGATGTCCAAAAAATAAAGAACTTCGAAGAAGAATTGGAATTAAGAATGTCATCAGAAAAATGTATGGTTAAAAAAGAAAGTGAACTATTGCATTAGCCTTCTGGCTACATCACCATCCACTCCAGTCTATTCTCCACTCTGCTTTTAGATTGATTTTTCCTAAAGCACAGGTCTAACCGTGTTACCCCTCTACTAAAAAAAAAAAAAAACTTTAGCAACTGCTTGTCACCTCCAAGATTAAATGTAAAGCCCTCTGTTTGTTGTTTAAAGCCCTTCATAATCTGGTCCCATCCTACTTTTCCACTGTTTTTGCATTTTCATCTCCTCCATATGTTCTGACATCCATTGCTCCTTAAGACAATCGATCTCTTGATTCCCAAAATTTTCCTGGATGGTGCCCCCATGCCTGGAATTCTCTCTCCTTCCCCCCCTCTCCTGCCCCCCTATCTCCCCACAAAATATTTATATCTATATCTATCTGCCTCCTGGCTTCCCTAGCTTCTTTAAGGTCTCAGCTAAAATCTGAACTTGTACAAGAAGCATTTCCTGAATTCTCTTTAGTACCAGTGCCTTCCCTCTGTTGATTATATCTAATTTATCCTATCTATACCTTGTTTGTACATATTTGTTTCTATGTTGTTTTCCTCATTAGTTTGTGAGTTTTTTGAGAGCAGTGATTTTTTTGTTTTTGTTTTTCTTTGAGCTCCCCCAGCACTTCTCACAGGGCCTGGTATATAGTAGGTGCTGAATAAATTCTGTTGACTGTCTAGTCTGTAGATGAAAGCAAAGAATGACAAGTAGGTTACAATAGCACTCCACTAGAATCCTTGTGACATTGAGAAAATGAAGAGGCTCTCCAGAATGTTTTCACTTGAATCACACATGATTTGCCATCAGCATTGTTGGAGAGAAAAATCCTAATTGATGAAGACACAGATCTATTTGAGTATTTGATTAAACAAAAATCTACATTTTGTATAAAGAATTTGAAAATATTGATAATCTTTTTATCTTTCCATTGTAACATAGTAAAGACATATTGATAACATTAGCATATTAATTTTCTATATTTTAATAGAAAAGTATTATTTTAAATATTGACTTCAGCACACCAGGGGAACACCTCTCTTTAAATTTTCCAGTTTTCTTTTAATTTCCAAATCCTTTTCTGAGGCCTCAGCCTTATCTACATCTTGGTAGTATGTCATACTGTTGACCACTTTTGCAATCCTGCATGCTCTCTTCTCTCTGGATTTTCATGATTCTGATCTCTCGTGGCTTTCTTTCTGCCTTGCCAGCCTATCCTTCTTAGACTACTTTGCTGGATCGTTATCTAAATCCTGCCCTCAACTGTTGGTGTTTCGCCAGGCTCTTTCCTGAGACTTCTCTTCCCTCTTTAACTTCTTTCTTCGTCAATTCCCAATGGTTGAATTACTATCCCTCTGAAGATGAATTCCAGACCCAAATACTCTGCTCTAGTTTCCCTCCTGAGCTCTAGGCACACATTACCAACATGTCCAACTGAATGTCCTCATCTCAAACTCAACATGTCCAAAACATAATTAATTTTCTTTCCCCTCAAAACCCATATGTCTTCTGAACTTAACTATTTCTGTTAAGAGCACCATTATTCTTACATTCACTCAGGTTCATAACCTCAGATTCAATTTTTCTCATCTCACTTATCCATTTTTGGTTGCCAAGTTTTGTCAATTATACTTTCATGATCTTTCTCTCACACAGTCATCTTCACTCATACATCTGCTGCCCTAGTCCAGGACCTTAGCACTTTGACATTGGACTATCGCAATAGGGTCTTAATTGGTCTTCTTGCCTTGATTTTTTACTCTATCTAATCCATCCTTTGCTCAGTTGTCATAGTGATATTCCAAAAACACAGGTCAGATATACTCACTTTCCTTCTCAAGGAGCTCCAATGATTCCCTATTGCATGTAGGATACAATAGAAACTTCCACTTTTGGCAGTTAAATCCTTTCCTAGCTTAGTTCCAACTGACCTTTATTATTGTTGTTTATTATATATTATTTTAATATTATTTCATATATTAGTACTTAAATATCTTACCTCCTTTGTTGTATTATTATTACTTCCTTTATATTACATAGTCTTACTTCCTTTATTATGTTACTTCCTTTATTATATGTTGTTGATTATATATTGCTTCCTTTACTCAATGCTATATATTCTATTATTTATCTTATGTTACTTCCTTTAATGTATACTCTGCTCTTGCCAAAATGACCCTCTTACTTTGTTCATAGGAAACACTTGATTTTATATTTTTGTGCTTTTGCATAACTTAATGCACGTTCCTGAAATGCATTCTCTTTTCACTTCTGCCTTTTCTCTGCCAATCTCTACTTTACTTCAAGCACCAACTCCAACACGAGGCCTTTCCTTATTCCCCTAATTAGACGTGCCTGGCCCTCCTGGAGTTAATTTGTCTTTGTATATATTTTTATATGTACTTATATAGGTACATGTTCTTTCCCTTAATAGAATATAATCTCTTTGAGGGTAAGGGCTGTTAATTTTTGTTTTTGTATCCTCAGGACCTAGCACCATGTCTGACACATACTAGGTGCTTAATAATTGCTTGTTTGATGAACCAGAAATGACCTTAAATATATCTAATCCAACTCCCCTCCCATCTATTATTTTATACAGATGAAGGCATTGAAGCCCAGAGAAATTAAATTTTTAATTGATTAATTGATTGACTGATTGATTAATTTTAATGCATTTCCAGGGTGACACTGTTGGAGTTGTGGGGATCTGGATTATAACACTTCAGCCAGTATTCTTTCCATTGAGTTAGCATGAAACAAGGGAGAATGCAGTAATAGCAAAGGAGGAGCCCATGACTGAATGAAAATATGCTTATTAAACATTTACTAGGTACTATTCATGGTGCTAGGCAGTAGGGATATAATGGAAAGATACAGACAGGTCTTGATTTCAACTGATCCTTTCTGATGGTGGAAGTAACATCTAGATTTCATCAGGAAGTCACTATGCATTAAAACAAACACAGTGATAATATGATACATGAGGTAGAAGAGGGCAAAATTCATAGACAATTTTAGAAATATAAAGTTTGAGTTGGAAAGTTCATCTTTTTCAATCTCATTTTATAGATGAAAAAGCTGAGGGCCAACAGTCAAAATGACATCCAAAGTCATATAAGGTGAATCACTTTGGATGTGAATTATTATTATTTTACTTTATGCCCTTCTGCCCCCTGTGACACTCCCCCATGCTTCGTTGTCTCCATTCTCTCTATAATTGTTTTGGCAATGAGGCTTGAACATATATCATGCTTTCAATTAATTATTTACTTAGATAATTATCTCTACTACCAAAATATTTTTATTCTTCAGACTCCCAATTAAAGGCAAAATGTAGCATTTTGTGAGATGTTATTCCAATCACATGTACACTTGGGGCAAACCTTTAGCAGCTAAGCAGAAATAAAAGATGAGTCACTATGGGACTCTGTGTTTGAGAAAGTTCTCACAAATTCTGTAGCAGTTTGATTGATAAAGGGTTAGCCAAAAGGACACCAGATGAGACTCATTTTAAGTATTATAGAACAATATTTAATGTTCCTATTACCACAAATGCTGTTGTAACTTTTGAAGATCATCTGTATATGTTAGAGTCAGAAGTTCCCAATATAAAATCTCATCCTAGATATTCATTGTTTCAGGATAACAGATGAGAGGAACTGTCATTACTCTGTAATGGAAAGAGCTTTTAGACCATTCGTATTCAATGGGATTTTATAAGAGAATTTAATAGTGAGCACGTTCCAGGATACTTCCTTTAAAATTGACTTCTGTGTCATGTCTTTCCAAGGACCCATAGGCTATTGGCTTTTTCTTGAGAGGGGAAGATTTGAGGGATCTGATTTGAAGCAACAACAACAAAAACAACAACAATAAAAAAAAAACAAACTTGTGTGCTTGTGAATTTTGGCTCTGCATCCAACATTCCAAACAAAGACCATTGATAATTTGGCAGTGAGAGATACAAAAATGTATGTTTGCATACATTCTGGTGGAAAACATTAAATCCTTAAGTGGAAGTGAAAACACAGGCTCATCATTATCATCACCAGCTAGAGTTTATTGAGTATCCACAGGAACAGAATTCTTCAGGGAAGAGGATTTCCGTTGTGATAACTTTGGCACTTGAAGCTTTTCACAATCTGACCCCTACCTGCCTTCCTGCCTTACTGGTCTTTATTAACTCCCCGTTCTCTACAATCCTGTTGTACTGGTCTTTTTTTTTTTTTTTATATGTTCCTTACAGAATACCCTCCATCTCTCTTTTTGTTCCTCTGTTCTTGCTTCGTTCCCCTATACCTAGAATGTTCTCCTTCCTCACTTCTGTGTCTTAGATTCCCTGGCTTCTTTCAAGAGTAAACTCAAATGTCACCTACTGCAAGAAGCATTCTACCTTCTCTGATCTACCTTCCAGATTCTAGATGATTCCCCTTTAACGTTGCCTGCCATCTACTTTGTATGGGTGTTCAGGGAGGACTAGCACCTCTGGCATGAGGGCTTTCTGAGCCCTTTCCAAGGCTGCTTCTTCACCTTTGGTGTCCACCTGTATCCCGATTCTCACCTGTAGCGTGCACAACAGCCGTTCCCTGCTAAAATCGTCTTGGCGGACAAGCTAAACCAGGTGGAGGGTATCTGACAGGCCTTAAACTTGTTAGTGAGGTAGGGGGATGTCTACAGTAAGCAGGTGAAGCCTTCCCCTAAGAGCAATTTGTTCTAATGACCATGAAAGTGGCTGAAGCAGTAGTTGTGGAGGTGTTAGAGCTTGGTTAGACATGGAAGACACCAAGGTCATCCACTGCATCCTGGGCCATCACCAGTCATCTTAACTTTTGTCTTGCCAGTGGACTTTGATGACTCTGGAAGAGAGAGTGAGGCCGACAACTTTGTGTAACTCTGCCTCATTTAAATCTAATTCATGAGCAAGTCAAGATATCAACCTATGAAATTATTAGTTCTCTTCAAAAACAAAGGATAAACAACAGCATCTTGTATTTACCTAGTTTGTGTGTTTTTTCCCTGTTACAATGTATATTTTTCAAGGGCAGAGACTTTTAAAAAATTTCTTTTTGTTGTGAGTATGCTTTCTGGACTTATCCTCTCAGAGCTAGGCTAGTTACACTTAGCTCTTAAGGTTCTAGGTGTTAGCCCCGAAATATTGGGATATCTTTTGTTATTGCAGGCAACTGGAGTCCCCATTCCAGATATGTTATCTCTACTGCTAGCCACCAGTAACTAGCACCCTAGTTCCATTTAACCAATTAATATCAATTGGCTCTTATAAAGGAATATTTGCATGAAAGATATAATAAAAGTTGAAGTATTTCCTCCCTTCCCCCAGCACTTTAGGGGCACAATGTCCCATATGCTACCTTGTTTTTTGGAGAGAGTGGGCTCAGACTTAGCATGATTTGGATATAGCAGTGGTTCTAAGAAGTTCACATCCAAATGTGTCATCACTGCCTGATAAGTCCTCATCAAAGGTGCTACTGGGCTGGATCCCAAAGGTCATCCTTTCCTCTCCGGGCATTGATCTCAGGCTGGCTACAAAATCCATCATGGACTTGACTCCTGGAATATCTCAGGGCTGATTCTCCTGGTCTTTTGAGACTCACAAAGTTATAGCCTCCAGTTCCTACTAAAACAAACATGAAGGTAGGCCACATATTAGCCTCAAATAGGACAGATTCTCTTTAGAGCACTGTCTCCTTTCTTTCACCAGAAGGCCAGAAGCCAGGAAGAAAGCAGGCAAAGAGAAGTCAAATCAAGAGGGAAGAAAAAGGAGGCCTCTAAAAATGCCCCAAATTCTTGTACCAGAATATAGCCCATCAAAGAACCCATTGACCATTACTGCTTTGTTAGTAGGCTGGAACCAATCATAGAATATCTATACATGCTTTATACATGCTTTCATTACATTCTGTCATTTCTTTCTCGGAAGCAGGCTCTCTAGCCTCAACCCTGTGGGTGGGACTTTGCAACAGAAATACTACTTATATGTTCACAAGCAATGGGCTTGTGTCATCCCATTAAATTTATGTCTCCAGTGTTTAGCACAATACCTGGCATATAGTAAGTACTTAATAAATGTTTTTTGACTATATCCAAACATATCGTAAGCTTCTTTTAGTTATTAGATAAATAGTTTCCTGGAGCACAGAGATGGGTAAGTAACTTGCTTAAGGTCAAATAGCCAAAAAGCTATGGACTTTTTGGGGTTTGTCTAAGGCAAGACTTGAATCCAGGTTTTCCTGACTTCAATTCTAGCTTTCCATAGCTTTTGAGTATGTTTTGTATTAGTCACTAATTTTTGTGTTAATTGCTAATCACTCAGAGAAGTTTGCATTCTATTTTTGTAGGGGTATGCATGTGTGTTGTGTGTGTGTGTGTGTGTGTGTGTGTGTGTGTGTGTGAGAGAGGGGGGGGGGAGAGAGAGAGAGTGACCTTTGATTTTCTTGGTATATGGAACTCTTAGGGAGAAAACATACTCTCCCAGATGGCAATAGGACAGGTTGATAACTTACAGTCTTCAAGAATTGCATACGGCCCAGAGAGCCTAACTGACTTATTTAGCTTCATACCACCAGTATGTGTCAGAGGCCAGACTCAAACTTGGGTCTTCCTAGCACAGAGCACTGCGCCTGGAGTCAGAATGACCTGACTTCAAATCTGGCCTCAGATACTTGCTAGCTGTGTGACCCTGGGCAAGTCATTTAACATCTCTATGCTTCAGTTTCTCCAACTATAAAATGGAGCTAATAAAAGTACTTACTTTGTGATAATCAAATGAGATAATATTTATGAAATGCTTAGCACAATGCTTGGCACATGGTAGTCCTTATATACATGCTTTTCCCTTTCCTTTCCCCCTTCCTGATTTCTAGATTAGATCCCTATCCTCTGTCCACTGCACTATCCTCTCTTGGTACGCTATCTCTACTATCTAAGATAATATTATTTATTGACTCCATGCTCTAAAAATAATGTTTTATCAAAAGCTTCAGAAAGATAAACACTGTATAATTTGGCATAGTAGGAGGAACACTAGCATCAAAAGATAGAGTTTTGAGTCCCAGATTTCTTTCCTTTTTTGTATCTTTTGAAAAATTCAGAAATTAATGAACACACACAATAAATAATATTTCTATACACAACATTCAACTAGCCAAGAGACATATATTAAGCACTTTCTATGTTTCAGGCTGGAAATACAAATAAAATTAGCAAGGAAGACGTTCCCTGTTCTCCAAGAGACAATGGGAAGACAAAGCATAAAATGAGGCTAAAAAAAGGGGAGAGGATGGACAAGGGTACCTAGTGTGGTGGGGTCATGGTAGAGGAAATCAGGAGTGTAGCTTGGAGAGAAATAAGACATGACTGGCGTCGGGCGTTCTGGGAGGAGCCATCCAATCAAATCAAGAGGCCAACGGGGACAGAGGATAATTACAAGTATGGATTCCAGGGCTGGTGTAAGGCTTTAGAATGTAGAGCCTGGGCTTGGTAGAAGAGGTCAAGAGAGTAGCCTGGGGAAGAATGAGACACGGCCCTCCTGGGACCTTTCTTCAAATGGATGTTGTGGGAGAAGCCCCAAAAAGAAGATTGCATTCAAAGCCACAAATCTCTATTACATACAGCTTGATTTTAAGAAAAACAAAGTATATAAAAATTTTGGTCATTTTCATTGAACAGAGACCTCAAGTGTTTCAAAGCTGCTTTCTTCCCCCATACAATGTTGCGATTACTGTATAAATTTTCCTCTTGGTTCTACTTATTATGCTCCATGCATCAGTCTGTACACATCTGCTCCAGTTTCTCTGAAACCATTACTTTCATAATTTCATAGTATCCCATTATATTCATAGACTACAATATGTTCATTCATCCCCCACTCAATGAGCACCCCCTTTATTTCCACTTTTCTTTTTTGCTCTAACCAAAAGAGTTGCTGTAAATATTTTTGTGCATGCAGTTCCTTTTTCTTATTCTATAATCTATTTTGGGAATAATCTCTACCTCTTTTTTGAGTTCTACCAGTGAAGGCTAGTAGATCACTTGTCAGAGATGTTGTAGACTCCTGTTCATATATGGATTGCACTAGATGACTTATGAGTTCAAGTCTGACACTTAGATTTTTGTGATTCTGTGAGTCCCTGTGAGATCCTGGACAAGTCACTTTATCAAGTCAGTTTCTCTACCTCTAAAATAAAGCAGTTGTACTAACTGCCCTCTTACATTCTATTTTATTTTTTTTAATTCTTTTTTTTATTTTCACTTTTCAACATTTACTTCCACAAGATTTTGAGTTCCAAATTTTCACCCCATCTTGCCCCTCCCCCCACCCCAAGATGGCATGCATTTTGAATACCCCTTCCCCTAGTCTGCTTTCCATGCTATCTCTACCCCCCTTCCCCTTCTATTTTCCTGTAGGGCAGGATAGAGTTCTGTACCTCATTTGCTGTATTTCTTATTTCCCAGTTGGACGTGAAAACATTTTTTTTTAAACATGTGTTTTTAAAACTTTGGGTTCCAAATTTTCTCCCTTCCTCCCTCCCCACCCACCCTCATTGAAAAAGCAAGCAACTCAATATAGGCTGTACATGTGCAGTTATGCAAAACACTTCCATAGTAGACATGCTGTGAAAAACTAACTCTATTTCCATTAATCCTATCCCACCCCCCCCCATTTATTCTATTCTTCCTTTTGACCCTGTCCCTCCTCAGAAATATTTGCTTCTGATTACCCCCTTTCCCAATCTGCCCTCCTCTCTATCATCCCCCTACTCTCTTATCCCCTTCCTCTCCTATTTTCCTGTAGGGTAAGACAGATTTCCATACCCAATTGAGTGTGTATGTTATTCCCTCCTTAAGTCAAATCCTATGAGAATAAGATTCACTCATTCCCTCTCACCTTCCCCTGTTTCCCCTCCACTGTAAGAGCCTTTTCTGTTTTACTTTTTGTGAGATAATTTATCCCGTTCTACCTTTCCATTTCTCCTTCTCCTAGTATAATCCTCTCTCACCCCTTAATTTTATTCTCCAGATATGACCCCTTCATCTTCAACTCACCCTGTGCCCTCTATCTATCTATCCATCCATCTATCTATCTATCTATCTGTACATACATATAATTTTTTCCCTCCAACTACCCTAATCCTGACAAAGATCTCACGAGTTACAAATATCATCTTTCCATGCAGGAATGTAAACAATTCAACCTTAATAAATCTCTTATGATTTCTCTTTCCTGTTTACCTCTTCATGTTCCTTGAGTCTTGTATTGGAAAGTCAAATTTTCTATTCAGCACTGGTCTTTTCATCAAGAATGCTTGAAAGTCCTCTACTTCACTGAATGACCATTTTTTCCCCTGAAGAATTATACTCAGTTTTGATGGGTAGGTGATTCCTGGTTGTAATCCTATCTGCTTTGCCCTCCGGAATATTATATTCCATGCCCTGTGGTCCCTTAATGTAGAAGCAGCTAAATCTTGTGTTATCCTGATTGTGTTTCCACAATACTTGAATTATTTCTTTGTGGCTGCTTGTAATATTTTCTCCTTGACCTAGGAACTCTGGAATTTGACTACAATATTCCTAGGAGTTTTCCTTTGGGGATCTCTTTTAGGGGGAGATCAGTGGATTCTTTCAATTTCTATTTTGCCCTCTAGTTCCAAAATGTCAGAGCAGTTTTCCTTGATCATTTCTTGAAAGATGATGTCTAGGCTCTTTTTTTGATCATGGCTTTCAGATAGTCCAATAATTTTTAAATTCTCTCTCCTGGATCTATTTTCCAGGTCAGTTGTTTTTCCAATGAGATATTTCACATTGTTTTCTAATTTTTTATTCTTTTGGTTTTGTTTTACAGTGTTTTGATTTCTCATAAAGTCACTAGCTTCCAATTGCTCTATTCTAATTTTTAAGGAAGTATTTTCTTCAGTAAGCTTTTGGACTTCCTTTTCCATTTGTCCAATTTTGCTCTTTAGGGTATTCTTCTCTTATTGGCTTTTTGGACCTCTTTTGCCATTTGGGTTAGGCTATTTTTTAAGGTGTTATTTTCTTCAGTATTTTTTTGGGTCTCCTTTAGCAAGCTGTTGACTTGTTTTTCATGATTTTCTTGCATCACTCTCAGTTTTTCCTCTACTTCTCTTACTTGCTTCTCAAAATCCCTTTTGAGCTCTTCCAAGGCCTAGGACTGATTCATATTTTTCTTGGAAGTTTTGGATGTAGGAGCTTTGACTTTGTTTTCTTTTTCTGGTTGTATGTTTTGATCTTCTTTGTCACCAAAGTTAGATAATATAGTCTGATTATTTTTGTGCTGCTTGTTCATGATCCCAACCAATTATTTGAGTTTTAAATGCTTGGTTAAGGTAAGAGTCTGTTTCCAATGTGGAGAATGTATTCTCCCAAGCTTCAGGGGTTTGTACAGCTGTTTTCAGAGGTACTTCCAGGGACCTGTAAATTTTCAGTTCTTCCAATGTGCTATGATAAGGGGTGAGGTGTTTCCTCTCCATCACCACAACAAGCTCTACCACGCCAGCGCTTCTCCTCGCCCTAGGACCGCCCCTCAGAACTGTGACCCAGATCCAAGTGTGGGCAAAGCAAGAGATTCCTGCCTCAGCCCTGGCAAAGAGATCCCTGCAACCCCTTCTGATAAGCCACTCGATTCCCCCTCAGTCTGTGGGCCGGAAGCTCAGGAGGCAGTTGCCGCCCCAGAGGCCGCTCTCGGAACTTGTGACTGAGACCTAGTTTCTCTTTCACTGAAGACACAGATTTTTCCCCTGACCTTCTAAGTTGTCTTTGGCGTTCGTGGGTTGAGAAGTCTGGAAACTGCCACAGCTGACCGCGATTCAGTCCTCTGAGGCCTGCTCCAGGGTCGCTGCGGCCTGCGCGCCCATGCCAACCTGTGCTCCTCTCCCTGCCCGGCGCAATATACCTTTCCGATCAGCCATCCAGGTTGTCTTGGGCTGAAATTTGTTTCACTCTGTCTTTTTGTGGGTTCTGCTGCTTTAGAATTTTTAGAGTCATTTTTTATAGGTATTTGGAGGGGTTTGGGGGAGCGCTCTAGCAAGTCACTGCTTTCCTTCCGCCATCTTGGCTCCGCCCCTCTCTATTTTCTAACATTCTATGATTCTACAAAAATATTCAGAGATGATGAGACACAAAATCATAAATCTTTATTATTACTGAGCTAGTAGATATATCATTTGAAAAATGAAGATTACTTTAAAAAATGCATACAGATAGACCCAAAGATAGAAACAATATAAAGCCGCATACACACATTTATACATTCAGAAGATTTGTGGTCCAATATCACTTAAACCTTGAGGAAAAAGAATAAATTCAGTGCTTTGACAGGCCAATATAATTGATGAATTTATTTGTTTCTTTCAGTGACAATTGGCAATGGTCCTTCCAACAAAGCTGTCAGTATGTGTTCATGTTAATATCTCCCATCTTCTCGTTGTCCTTAGTTATGCTTTTACTGATATATCCCGGCTGACTCAGACAGAAGAGGACACACAAAATACTCAGGGGGAGTGCTTTTCTTGGGCCAGAGTTGGCATTGAATGAAGCCAAACCACTCTGCATTCTTGTTCATCCATCTGGAAGTTTTAACTGTAGGACAGTGAGGCTATCTATTTGAAACATAAACTAATGTTTTTCCTTCTTTAAAGATTATAGTCATTTAAGTAAATGGACATGTGGAATATTGCAAATACTGACATGGAAAATTTAATGGACAGAAAATATATGGGAAAGCAGGATGGGCTTACAGACTAACATATCATTTACCTACCATCATTATTATCCAAAATATTATTGCCCAAACCAACCTTGCTACCAATATCTTGGGATCAGCAAACTGAAAGAGAATGAAAAAAATCTATATTTTTAAAATTCATCTTCTATTATAGTTATTTTGCAAAGGCAAAATGGTGTAGTGGATAGAAACGTGTCCTCAGAGTTAGGGAGACCAGGATTCAAGTATCACCTTTGGCATGTACTTTCTGTGTGATCCTGGGCAAGTAACTTAACTTCTCAGTGCTCTAGGTAACTGTGTAATACTATTAGTTTCAGATAGAGTACCAACTTGCATTGGTGAATGATGTTTCCTCATCTGGGAGTTCTTTATACCAATAAAATCAAGGTCCAGTCCCTATCCTTATGGTTATTTTTTCACAGGATCAAGAACTAGGAGGAACCTTGGAGGTAATCCAGTTCAACCACCTCATATTACAGATGAAGAAAAAGACCTAGGTGGATGAGGTTAATTGCTCAACATCATATTGCTAGTAAATAGCAATCTGTGATTAAAATACAGAATCTCTGACTCAAAATCCAGTACTCTTTTTTCCAGCACACTGTCTCCCTTCCCTCCTTCTCACGCTAGGTCCTACCATCCTCCTTCTAACTCTATCTTCCTACTCATTGGCTAAACTAAGGGTATTGAAGATCATTTTGGCCAGGGGCCCTATATTCCTCCTTCCCCCTATTTTCTTTCTTTATTATTTATTTTATTTTTAATTTACAAATAAAATAAGCATTTCCATAACATAGTATAATTTTAAAAAAATGATTGAACATGAAACTAAAAATCTATTATATGCAACTTGCTCTTCCTTTAAAATATTAATAAAGTCATCATACAAATTTCTTTTTTTCCCTTTTCCCTTTCCTCCCCATTCCACTGTCCTAGAAATGGCTAGCATCAGTCACAAATATGTGTGTGTTATATGTAAAATCATTCCATACATTCTTCTATTTATCAGTTCTTTCTCTGGATGCAGAAAATATCTTCTTGAATATGCCCTTTGTAGTTAATTTGGGTATTTATAATAGTCAAAATGACTAATTCATTTAAAGTTGTTCTTAATACAATATTGCTATTACTGTATACAATGTTCTCTTGGTTCTGTTTATTTTGCTCTTCATTGTTTTGTGCAAGTCTATCCATGTTTCTCTAAGATCATCAAACTCATCATCATTTTCTATTTATATTCCTTCTCCAGTCCCTAGAATTACAGACTTTCAATCTTGGAGAGATCTCAGAGGCTATCTGGCCAGACCTGCTCCCAAATAAGCACCTACCTTACCATGTACTTGACAAGTGGTTATTCAGCTTTTGCTTGAAGGAACCCTGTGAGAAGTAACCAAGTACCACCTGAGACAATCAATTCTACTGTTGGAAAGCTCTAATTATTGGGAAGGTTTCCTCCCGCCCCCCACCTTACATTGCATACAAATCTGCCTCTTGGTAAAGTCTATTCCATTGTTCCTAGTTTTACTCTTTTTGACTAAAGCAACTTTAATCTCTTTCTCATGTTAGTCATTTTAATATTTGAAGACAGAAAATATGTCTTTCCTAAGTCTTCATTTTCATTTAGCTCCCAGTTCTTCAACAAGTTCTGTGACTCTTCATTATCATAATTATGCTTCTTTTGCTTCCAATGTATCACTGTCCTTCTTAAAATGTGAAACTCAGTACGTAATACTCTAGATGTAATGTATGATCAGGGCAGAGTAAATCATGGGACTCATCTTCCATTTTCCGGGCACTATGGATCTCTTAGTGAAGACTAAGATCGTTTTATTTTCATGGCTGTTATGTTGGATTGTTGATTGTCAGATTGAGCTTGCAGTCCACTAAGATCCTTAAAGTCTTTTCACACAAACTTTTCATACCCCTAACTTCTCCATCTTCCTTATGTTATTTGGAAATTGTTAACCAAGAATCATGTTATAGTTCTGATCATATACTGTGCTCCCAAGGTTTTGAATATTTTGTTTGTTATTTTCTTGAAATCCACCATTATTTTAACACCTGATAATGATGTTGAGAGTACTCAATAGCAAGTACACCAAATGAATTCTCCCAAAAGTGAATGCAGTCAGTTCTGAGCTAACCTCCTAGTGAGTAAGTTACACTTAGTGGTGTGTTTGATGTGCTTAGAAGTAGTTAGAGCATAGCTGAGTGCCAAGAAGTGGGCAATTATTGAGCATCATCTACACTTTTTAAAAAAAATTCAGCGGGATACTGTTTAAATGAGTGAAAAACATCAGTCACTAATTTCTACTGCATATACACCTGTGTGGTCTGATTATTCTTTTTAGAGGCTTGAAATTGGAACTCCCACAAGGTTCACTATTCTTAAATATCAAGAGGAAAAGGAAATAATTTTATTTTTCCTTTTCACATTCTGTTTATTTGCCAAGACTTCCTCCTCTTTGAATTAGTTATTGATCCTATTTCCCCTTTCCCCAGCTATGAAAATCTTATTAGCAACATGTCCCAAAACAAATGTTTATTGAATATTCAGAATATTGTAGTAATTTCAGCAACTAGTGCTGGGGCTTTGGACAATTAAAAAGAAGATTATGTCATCATCTCTGCCTCAAAGAGCAGATATTCTCTTTCCTTGTATTCAAGGAAATTCCTTTGTATACCTTGTATTTCTCTCATAGAACTTTACTTATATATCTCTAAATATTAAATTTTAATTTCTATTGTAAATTGTTACAAAATATCTTACCTGATCCATTAGATTGGAAAGGCCTTATTGCATCTTTTCATCCTTAGTGCCTAGCACAATGTTTTTCATGCTTCAAAAGCTCAATATTTTTAAATGCTTTTCAAATGTTATATAGTGATTCCCCCATCCATCATTTCTTTTCCTTTCCAAACAGTTTTAATGATATATTTTGTGTTTATATGTCTTTCATTTCAAATACATACTTCTCCCTCCCTCACTCAGAGAGGTATCTCTTATAATAAAGAATAGAAAAGAGGAAAAAAAACTCTTTAACACAACTAAACCACATATCAACCATAACTAAATATCATAGTGTCCCACACCAATATACACTTTACCTCTGCAAAGAATGTAAAGAGATGCTTTTTTCATATATTTTATTTGGGCCCAAGGTCCTGCTTCTGCATACCTTACGTTGCATCTGTTCATATAATTCTTTCCATGCTTCTCAACATTCTTTAGTATTCAGCATTTCTTATGGAACTATAATATTCCATTACAATTTGCTTAGCCATTCCCCACTAAACTTTATTTCCTGTTCTTTGCAACTACGAAAGTGTTGCAATAAATATTTTAATGAATATTGGACCTTTCTTTTTATCCTCAACATCTTCCTTGAGGTGGGGTGTCTGGGTCAGAGTATAACCATTTAATTAATTTTATTTGCATAATTCCAAATTGCTTTCCAGAATGGACCAAACCACAACTCTCACAATGAGTTAAGTACCTGTTTTTTCCACAACCCTTTTAACATGGCCTATTCCCATTTTTGTCATATTTGCTACTTTGCTGGGTGTGAGGTGAGATTTCAGAGTTGTTTTGATTTGAATTTCTCTTGTTGTTAGCAGAATTCCTTCATATGGTTGTTAATACTTTACAATTCTTTTGAGAGTAACTTGTTCATGTATTTTGATCACTTATTCGTTGGAGAATGACTTTCATCTTATGTAAGTATCTTAGTTACCTATAATTTCTAGAAATCAAACAATTAGAAATATTTGATACAAAACTTTTTTTCTCTCAATTGTTTCCTTTCTTATCTCTAGCTGAGATAATTCTGTTCATACTGAAGTTTTCCAATGTCATGTAATCCAAACTATTTTCTGTGAGCACCTCTATTCCTTGTTTGATAAAGTATTCTTCCACTTACCTACAATAAAAGGTACCTTATGTGGTTCTCTCTTTTTTTTTTTTTTTTTCCTTTTTGGTGAGGCAATCAGGGTTAAGGGACTTGGCCAGGATCACACAGCTAGTAAGTATCAAGTGTCTGAGGCCGGATTTGAACTCAGGTCCTCCTGATTCCAAAGCTGGAGCTCTATCCACTGTGGCATCTAGCTGCCCCTCTTTATTTTTTTTTTTAATGGTGTGACCTTCAATATTTAGGTCACATAGATATTTTGAGTATATTGTGGGATGCTGGTTTAAAACTTAATTTTTGTAAAACTTCTCAGTTTTTCTAGTAGTTCTTATCATTTAAGGAGCTCTTCTCCAAGTAATTTGTTTATCAAATACTGTGTCACTGAGTTGATTTCTTGATTCTTCTCAGTCTTACTTTGTTCAAGAAACAAGTTTTTTTGGTTATTCTGTACAAGACAGACATCATTAGACCCATGCATTTCTGTCAGTCAGCCAATAAGCATTTATGAAATGCCTAGTATATGCCAGGTACTATGCTAAGTGATGGGAATACAAAGACAGGTCAAATATAGTCCACACTCCTCCCAAGGAGCTCACAGTCTAATGGGGAAATAACACATTAACAACTACATAAAAATATAGATAATTGGATAAATTAGAGATAATCAAGAAAAGGAAGGTGAAAATGTTGAGGGAGATCAAAAAGGGCTTTTTGTAGAACATACTGCTTTGTCTGGGACTTAACAAAATCAGGGAAGTCAGGAAGTTGTGAAGAGGGGGAGAATTCCAGGCAAAAGGGACAGTCAATGAAATTCAGAGTAGAGAAAAGAAGCGTCTTGGAGCAAGGAGGATAGGTCAATGAATTGAAGGAATGTGGAAGTGAATATGGTATAATATGAGTGGAAAAGTAGGATGTGGTCAGGGCAGTAAAGGCTTTAAATGGCACTAAATTACATTGTCCTGGAAGTGTTAAGGAGTGACTGGGATTTATTGAATAAGAGGGTGAGATGGTCAGTTCTGAATTTAAAGATCAATCTGACAGCTGTGTTGAGAATGGACTGGAGTGAGGAGATACTTGTGTCAGGGAACTCAACTAAAAGTTCATTTTAATTGGCTGAGTGTGAAGTGATGAGGACCTCCATTAGGGTTGTCACTATGTCAGAGGAGAAAAGGAGGTGTATACATGATATGTTGCAAAGATAAAATTGATAGGGCATGGTAACTGATTGGATATATGGATGTGAGGGTGAGAGAGAATGAAGAGTAGAGGATGATATTTAGGTTGTAAATATCTACATTTGGATTATAAATGGGAAGATGGTGGTGCCTTTGACTGCAGTAGGGGAATTCTTAAAGAGAGCCAAAGGATTTTGAGGGAGAGATAATGAGCTAAGTTTTGGACATATTAGGCTTGAGATGTCTACAAGGATATTTAATTTGAGATGTCTAATAAATAGTTGGAGACGAAAATTTGGAGGCTAAGGGAGAAAACATTCATTTTTGTTTTGTTTTTGTTGCTTTCCATTTACATTGTTGTAGTCATTGCATATGTTGTTTTCCTGGTTCCATTTCCTTCACTTAGTTTTTGTTCATAAAAATCTTTCCATGTATCTCTGTTCTTCATATTTATCATTTCTTATAACTTAGTAATCCTTAATTACATTTATGTTCCACAATTTTCTTAGCAGTTTCCTCATAGATTTGTCATACACTTTGCAAACTATAAAAAATATAAAGATTAGCTACAGTTAATATCATTATATTACTATCACTACTATTACAATTTTTCTTCAGTTTTTTGTTACCACAAAAAAGTGCTACTATAAAACATTTTGATGTATATGGGGCCTTTCTTTTTATCACTCAGCAATTTTCACACCCTTTCCAAGCTAAGAAAACTTCCTGATTTTATAACTATCTTCTGGTAGTGACTTCAAGAAATTAACTAATTTTATGACAATAGACACACAACTCTGCAATTGATGCCTTTCTGTCTTGTTTGAACCTGCTAAAGCTTGTACTCTGCAGTTATTGTCTTTGAAAATCCAAAGGTTTTTCCCTGATACTCTGAGTCATTGGAGTAGAATATTAGCGTATTGCATTACATATAGTAGGCAATTAATAGCTGTTTGCTTAGTTGAGCAATTTATTCTACTGAGTTATTTCTTGACTATGGTTAACATCTATTTTTGCATAAATGTAATAAATAAGCCACAAATAAGTAGATAAATTAATATTTTCAAATACTATTTCAAATGGAAAATAATGGAATATTTTGGATTTTAGGGTTTTTTTTAATAGACATTAACATATTATTATCTTGGGAGGGAGGGTAGATAAACCTGATTTTATTGGTCTAGGAAAATTTTTCCTCTGATGCAAATCCTAACTTCTTTATAATTTATGGTCTTAGAGAGTTACCAAGGGCACCGAGTGAATAAATGAGTTGACGATTGTCATGCAGTGACTGTATGAGAGACAAGATTCAAACCTAAGTCTTTTGGAATTAAATATTGGTCCATTATACACTGAGCCACACTGTCTTTAATAGTTTTCAGAGTGCATATTAAAATTCCCTTCAGAGAACTAAGACATTGTGTAGAGCTCAGATTCTGCTATTAAAAATGTGTTTACACAAGAAACATTTTCCTCCACATTTCTTTCTTTGCAAGAAATATAAACATGATATGAAGTTATTCCACTCTACTTTGGCTGTGGATTCCATCAATATCTTTCTTCATTCAACTCAATGAAGATTTCTGAAGCTCTAGTCTGTGGAGAACATTTTGCTTGATGCTGTGGGAATCGAGAGAAGGTGTTTACTTCTAAAGGCTAGCTAGCTGATCTCATGAAACTTATGGTGCTCACAATATAATCAAAATTGCTTATCTCCTTAGAATTCATAAAAGATCCCTTTTAGCTCTAGATCTACGATATTGTGAGTCTTCATGGATGTTACATATGTTTATGATTAAATACTGTCTGACACCTTGAAATTACTAATAGAGGGAGAGGCTTCAAATTCAAGTTCCCATCTCTCCCTCCATCCACTTATATTTCTCATAAAGAAATTCTTCCTCTTTGAGAGGTGGAAATGTGGGTTATGCATTCACAACATCATGTTTCCAGTTGAAAACTCATTTACACTTTTTAGCTGCTCTCATCAGCACTTCCTTCCTTTTTATTAAGTTGTTTTCACCAGGTTCTCCATTTTCTGAAGATAAGCTCTGTGTCAAACAACTCATGTGTAATCCAATTTAAAAGAATACAGTGAAACAGCCAGCAGCTTCTTCCCTCTCATGCAACAGAAATCGGAAAAGGGATATAAGAAGTCAGCAAAAAACACATTTGTTATCTGCATGAAACCCTTCTTGACCTTAGATTCCAACTGAATGACACCTAATTAGCTGAAGCTTACTTTTTTATTATGTTTACATTATCTCCAGGATCCAATAGAATAAACTCCTTGAGGGTAGGGACTATCTCGTGTGTGTGTGTGTGTGTGTGTGTGTGTGTGTGTGTGTGTGTGTGTG
>NW_020954652.1:9946844-9956613 GCF_900497805.2 Vombatus ursinus
TGTGTGTGTGTGTGTGTGTGTGTGTGTGTGTGTGTGTGTGTGTGTGTATGTGTGTGTGTCTTTGAATTTCTAGTTCCTGCCACAGTATTTTGAATATGGTACATGTTTAATAAATGTTTCTTGAATACATTTTGTTGTCTGAGTTGATCTTAAATAGATATTGATGCAATGATGACAGAGTAGTCAATTATTGTCATTGTCATGACAAATTCTTTTCCTTTTAAAATACCATTTCATGAATTAAAATGTTTCATTATAAGGTAAATAGTGAAAGAAAAGGATATATTATTTTACTCACCATTCATTGAGAATCTCTTCTTACAAAGAAGACCCTGATTTAAGTTTCTGAGGGCCACAAATGTATTTCTTATATACAGCAACTCATTCATCGTGGTTTTTTCCTTAATAATAAATAAATAAAAATTCATGGAATGAATGGGCATTTTTAGTCTCTTTCCTAGAAAGACACAATCAACCAACAAGGACTTATCAAGTGCCTACTCTATTTAAAGCACTGTGGTAAGTACTGGCCTGTAGTTTCATTGGAATGGAGAACTTTCAAGCCAGGAAACTCCCTCTGCCAATGTAGGCTGGCACCTTTACTGCAATTTATAGTCTTAGAGAGTTGACTATAGGCCCTCAAGCAATGAGAGGTTAAGTCACTGGTCCAGAGTTACATAGCCATTAGGATATGTCAGAGGAGATACCTGAACCCAGGTTTTCCTGATGTTGGGGCCAGTTCTTTATCTACTATTCCATGCTTCCCATCATAGGTTGTATTGGAGATGCAAAGTTTAAAAATGAAACAATCCTTGCTCTGAAGGATTTTATGTCCTATTGGTTGAGACAACGTATACATATACAAGTATATCTAGAATAAATGTATACAAAATTAAAAAAAGATACATGTAATTTAGCTAGGTAGTTAGTGTTAGAGGGAGGGTACTAGCAGGTAGGACATTGGAATTCGGTCGTGTAAAGAAGATAAATTTTCTCCACATAATGTCTACCCACACATTTTATCTTTCTTGTATTCAGGCAAGATGTTTGAAGAATGCAGAAATAATCCACTGCCACTCTCCCTACCCCCCAACGGAAATGGCCTACTCACATTTCTATAAAGAGCTTACACTTCTATTGAAATGATTTCCTTTTGTATTTTTGGCTGCATCCATACTTGAATATCTTCCTTTTGTATTTTCATCCCCCAGCACTTACCATAGTGATTTAAAAATAGTGAGTATTTAATAAATGCTTCATTTATTCATTCCTTCATTCGTTAATTCATTTATTATGTAATGGAGAAGTGGAAATATGGCAAATTTCTGGGTAATTTCTTCATTAAAGATAGAAAAATATGTCAAACACATTCACTTTGACTGGCTACATCAATTGTGTTAATGAGACAATTGCTAAGTTTGTCCTTTGTTCTGGCCCATTCAGACAGACTGAAAATGGATCCCAGAGTAAATCTTCTCTCTCTATAGGAGAGTGATTCCATTTTTCTCAGTAAAATCGAATTTCATTTCAAAGAGGGGTCTGTGATGTTTCATCTTGTCAAAGAAGCATTCAACTTCATTTGAAAAACGGCATTATACAAAGGTTCAATGTTATTTGTGTTACATTAGTGATTCTACTCCAAACAGAAGATTAATTATAAGCAATAAAAATCACCCCCCTTTGTAATAAGACTTACTGAAATCATTAAAAACTCCTTATTATTCCCTTTGAAATGACTTCATGTTCTTAACTTAACAATAAGAATGAGATTTGCTTCATGACCAAAAAAAAATTATACTATTTTTGAAAAAAAAAAGCAAAAGCAAAATAGCCCTCCTCCTTTCTTTGCACAGCAGTGAAAGAACTGTGGATATGAAACACTGAATATACTGTCAGACATTACTGATAAATATATTTTTTTCAGAACTGTCTCTTTTCTTTCTTTTTCATTCTTGTAAGAGGTGTTTGGGGCAGCTAGGTGGCACAGTGGACAGTGCTGGGCCTGGAGTCAGGAAGCTTATCTTCATGAGTTCAAATCTGGCTTCAAATACTTCCTAGCTGTGTGACCCTGGACAGGTCACTTACCCTTGTTTTCCACAGCTCTTTACTTCTAAAATGAGAGCTGGAGAAGGAAATGGTGAACTATTCCAATACCCCAAGTGGAAGTCACAAAGAGGCAATCAAGACTGAAATGACTGAACAACAACAAAAAAGAGATGGTTCTTTGGGTGTGGAAGGGGATGAGGATGTATTGAGAAGTGAAGATAATATAAAGACAAAAGACAAAAATTTTCTCCACATAATGTCTACCCACACATTTCATCTTTCTTGTATTCAGGCAAGATATTTGAAGAATGCAGAAATAATATAAAGACAAATAATATAAATATATTATCAATGAAACTAACTTTTCTGGTTGTATGTTTTGATCTTCTTTGTTAACTAACTTTAAGGTATCAATGAAACTAATTTTAAAAATATGAAAAGTCAGTAATGGAAAGAGATTTGATGGTGGAGGACCTGACTTTGAAAACTGGCTCTGCTATCATTGTGACCTTGAGCAAGTCACTAAACTTCTTGGTCTTAATTGACTCATCTGTAAAATGAAAGAGTTGCTCGAGGTTGATTCTAAGGTCTTCTTTTTTTTAAATTTATTTTTAGTTTTCAACGTTCACTTCCACGAGATTTTGAATTCCAAATTTTCACCTCATCTTGCCCCTCCCCCCACCCCAAGATGGCATGCATTCTGAATACCCCTTCCCCCAGTCTGCCCTCCCTTCTGTCTCTCCTGCCCTTCTCTTATTGCCTTCTCCTATTTTCCTGTAGGGCAGGATAGATTTCTGTACCCCATTTCTTATATTTCTTATTTCCCAGTTGCATGCGAAAACATTTTTTTAAGCGTGTTTTTAAAACTTTGGGTTCCAAACTTTCTCCTTTCCTCCCTCCCCATCCACCCTCATTGAAAAGGCAAGCAGCTCAATATGGTTATACATGTGCAGTTATGCAAAACACTTCCATAGTAGTCATGTTGTGAAAAACCAACTCTATTTCCCTTAATCCTATTCCACCCCCCCCAGTTATTCTATTCTTTCTTTTGACCCTGTGCCTCCTCAGAAGTGTTTGCTCCTGATTACCCTCTCTCCCAATCTGCCCTCCCCTCTATCATCCCCCTGCTCTCTTGCCCCCTTCCCTCCTATTTTCCTGTAGGGTAAGATAGATTTCCATATCCAATTGAGTGTGTATGTTATTCCCTCCTTAAGCCAAATCTGATGAGAATAAGATTCACTCATTCCCTCTCACCTTCCCCTGTTTCCCCTCCACTGTAAGAGCCTTTTCTTTTCTGTTTTTTTTTGTGACATAATTTACCCCGTTTTACCTCTCCCTTTCTCCTTCTCCCAGTATAATCGTCTCTCACCATTTAATTTTATTCTCCAGATATCACCCCTTCATCTTCAACTAACCTTGTGCCCCCTATCTATCTATCTGTATATACATACATGTAATTTTTCCCTCCAACTACCCTAATACTGACAAAGGTCTCATGAGTTACAAGTATCATCTTTCCATGAAAGGATGTAAACAGTTCAATCTTAAGTCTCTTATGATTTCTCTTTCCTGTTTACCTCTTCATGTTCCACTTGAGTCTTACATTTGAAAATCAAATTTTCTATTCACCTCTGGTCTTTTCATCAAGAATGCTTGAAAGTCCACTATTTCACTGAATGACCATTTTTTCCCTGAAGGATTTTACTCAGTTTTGCTAGGTAGGTAATTCTTGGTTGTAATCCTATCTCCTTTGCCCTCTGGAATATTATATTCCATGCTCTGTGGTCCCTTAATGTAGAAGCTGCTAAATCTTGTGTTATCCTGATTGTGTTGCCATAATACTTGAATTGTTTCTTTCTGGCTGCTTGCAATATTTTCTCCTTGACCTGGGTACTCTGGAATTTGACTACAATATTCCTAGGAGTTTTCCTTTGGGTATCTTTTTCAGGAGATTGGTGAATTATTTCAATTTCTATTTTGCCCTCTAGTTCTAAAGTATCAGAGCAGTTTTCCTTGATCATTTCTTGAAAGATTATGTCTAGGCTCTTTTTTTCATCATGGCTCTCAGATAGACCAATGATTTTTAAATTCTCTCTCCTGGATCTATTTTCTAGGTCAGTTGTTTTTCCAATGAGATATTTCACATTGTTTTCTAATTTTTTATTCTTTTGGTTTGGTTTTACAGTGTCTTGATTTCTCATAAAGTCACTAGCTTCCAATTGCTCTATTCTAATTTTTAAGGAAGTATTTTCTTCAGTAAGCTTTTGGACTTCCTTTTCCATTTGGCCAATTTTGCTTTTTTAGAGCATTCCTCTCCTCATTAGTTTTTTGGACCTCTTTTGCCAATTGGGTAGGCTATTTTTTAAGATTTTATTTCCTTCAGTATTTTTGGGAGGGTCTCCTTAGCAAGCTGTTGACTTGTTTTTCATGATTTTCTTGCATCACTCTCATTTCTCTTCCCAGTTTTTCCTCTACTTCTCTTACTTGCTTCTCAAAATCCTTTTTGAGCTCTTCCAAGGCCTGGAACTGATTCATATTTTTCTTGGAGGCTTTGGATGTAGGAGCTTTGACTTTGTTGTCTTCTTCTGGTTGTATGTTTTGATCTTCTTTGTTAACCAAAAAAAAGATTCTATGATTTGACTCTTTTTGCGAGGTTGGGTCATGATCCTAGTCAATTACTTGAGTTTTAAACTCTTTGTTAAGGTAGGCATCTGCTTCCAATGTGGAGAATGTACTGTTCCAAGCTTCTGGGGTTTGTACACCTGTTTTCAGAGATACTTCCAGGGACCTGTAAATTTTCAGTTCTTCCAAGGTGGTATGATAAGGGGCGAGGTGTTACCTCCTTTCCTGGCCTGTGCTCTGGTCTATGAGTGACCACAAGCACTCTTTTCTGTCTTGGAACTGTAAGGAGAATTTTTCTCTCCACCACCACTACATGTTCCACCACACCAGCATTCCTTCTTGCCCCAGGACCACCACCCAGAACTGTGACCCAGATCCAAGCACAAGCAAAGCAAGAGAATCCTGTAGCAGCAGAGAGATCCCTGCAATCCCCCTCTGATTAGCCACTGGATTTCCCCTCAGTCTGTGGGCCAGAAGCTCAGGAAGCAGCCGTCGCCCTGCGACCATGCTCGGGAAATGGAACTGGGACCTAGTTTCTCTCTCTCACTGCAGAAACAGACTTTTCCCATTGACCTTCTAAGTTGTCTTTGGCGTTCTTGGGTAGAGAAGTCTGGAAACCGCCACAGCTGCCTGTGATTCAGTCCTCTAAGGCCTGTTCCAGGTTCGTTGTGGCCTGTGCGCCCACGCCAAACTGCATTCTTCTCCCAGCCCGGCGTGATATACCTTTCTGATCAACCATTCAGGTTGTCTTGGGCTGGAAATTTGTTTCACTCTGTCTTTTTGTGGTGCTTTAGAATTTTTTAGAGCCATTTTTTTTACAGCTATTTGAAGTGGTTTGGGGGAGAGCTCAAGGAAGTCACTGCTTTCACTCCCTCATCTTGACTCCTCCCCCTGATTCTAAGATCTTCTTCAGTTGCACTGCTATAGTCACGAACCCATGACACCATGAAAAGGCAAGATCAGAAGCCCAGACTGTCAATCAGAAATAGTTGGAATGGCTACACAACCCTAATATAACACACATTTTAAGAAAACCCCTGGGCATGTGTAAAGGGAGCCAAGTTGTCCAAAAAGGATCTGGAGGTTGGAATTCTGCAGATTCCAGGAATAGACAGGAAGGAGGAGAGTGAGGGGCTGCCTGAGAAGCCGTGAGGGAGTGCAGAGAGAGCCTCCATAGAGTTATGGTGTGTAGGTAAAACTTTAAACTGCCTAGATAATTCAAGGCAAAGAATGGACAACTGGACAAAAAGTGAAGAGTCCATGAGCCAAGCATCATGAGTTGTGGCAGCCATGAAAATCGGCAGTGTACATCAAGGGTCAAAATGTAGGCCTACAAATAGGGAGACATTAGGTACAGACCGGTGATGTGGACCACAGAACAAGTAAGCGAACTGATCTCCTGTGGAATCATAAGAACACTGCTGCATCTTCCCCCATTGGTGTTATGAATTTTGTTTCCACAGAAGCAGTGACTGATACTCTGGGAGAAGGAAGAAGGAAATAGTAAAACCCATTTATTAACCAGGCTCAGATCAAATCAGTTGACAAGCTTTTTTTTAAATAAGTATTTGTAAAATATAAACAGATTAATTATCAGCAATTAATTAAACTTCAGGGCTTCCCCCTCCTCATTATCTTGAAGATTAATCACAAGCAATAAAAATCACCCCCCATCAGACTTACTGAAATTAATAAAAACTCCTTATTATTCTCTTTGAAATGACTTCACATTCTTAGCTTAATAATGAGGAGGGGATTTGCCTCTTATCCCATACCAAAAGAATATAAACTTCAAAAAAAATCGTGGCCAAAAAAAAAGATGCTATACTATTTTAAAAAATAAAAAAGGCAGCATAGCCCTCTTCCCTTCTTTGCACAGGCAGTGAGAGAACTATGGATATGGAACACTGAATATACTGTATACAATGACATTATTGATAAATAAATCAATTTTTTTGCAAGACTCTTTTTCTTTCTTTTTTATTCTAGTAAAAGATGGCTGGGGCAGCTTATTAAACTTCAAGTTAATTAGGAGGGGGTAAGTTCTGACATGAGGGTGACATCAGACAAGGCCTAATGCAGAAGTCAGTACTTGAGTTGAAATTTGAAGGAAATTTGGGATTCTACAATGCAATAGGGGAATGAGTCCTCTTTCTCTTTTTAATGTGCCTAGGAATCAATTGCTCAATACTCAGAATACTTTATAGAAGTTTGTTTCAGGGATCTGAATATACTGAGAGGACCCATAGAAAGGATTCAAATTTAGAAAAGAGGGGCCATACAAATTATTATTAGAGGGAAGCCCATGAGGTTGAATTCAGCTCATATGTCATAAGAAAGGAGTCTAAGAGACCCAAATGATATCTTGATTATACTAAAGTGAAATCAAAGTTGATGACTCCAATGAAAACACTGAGGCACTGTAAGTCTTGAAATCTGAATGGATCATGAAAGAAAGATTAAAATATATTTAATATAGCTTTATGATTAAGTGTGTTTTACTGTACTCTCATTAAAAAAAATGTTACTATTCTACATAGGGTGTCCTGTGGTAATGCTCATTGCACCCTGTTTGCACCTATTATGTTGGATAAGAGAGAATTCACTTCATTGGGTAGTATTTGGGAATATTTTATATAATATGAACTCATCTTTCTTCAACGTAAGGTAGATACCAAAGCAAGAATCAGAGCTTTCTAACCCATGATTCTATCTGGTATTATTGACAGCATTATTCTTTGACATAAAAAAAATCTAAAAAAACACCAGAAGACTTGGACCAGATGCTAACAAATTAAGTGATATAGGGAAATGAAAAGGAAGAGGGTTTGGTTTTCTCTAAGCAAATCAAAACAGGTAGAGGATAAAATTAGAGAAGTTGAGAATGCATTTATTTTTCTTCCAAGTCTTTCCTTATTAAATACCTATTTTTGAAACTAATGAACACTTGAGCATTTTGATTACTACCGGAATAAGGCCATCATTGTGACCCCAACCTTTATCCCACCCCCATATTCTATCCCATGTATGGGAAGAAAGGAACAATTTTAAAGGAAATAAAAGGAACTATTCCTCCTTTTAAACGTGGTTCGGTATTGCAATGGATCTTTTAAATACAAAGATAGGGGGATCCTCTTCTTTTGGTCTTCCATTCAACTTAGTACTTTTTCTTTAGTCAAATGTAAGTCCCTGGAGGTTCTGAATCAATCCACCAACATGTATTTATTAAGTGCCTACTATGCGTCAGTTGCAAAGGATATAAAGACAAAAAAGAAACAGTATGTTTCCTCTAGGAGGTTTCATTTTGAAGACTGAAACCTTTCAGAGAAGGTTCTGAGGAGGGGAAAACTTTGAAGTGAGTGGAGATTTTCTCATCCACAAGCCACATAGTATGCAATATCTGCCTCAATTATGCTAATAACAGCCAACTTTTATATAACATGCTAAGTTCCAAAAAGTACTTTTCATACATCCTGTCATATGATCCTTGAAACACCTTTGAATGGATTAGTGCTTCAGATGTCATTATCTCTGTTTTACAGAAGAGGAAATTGAGGCTCAGAGTGGTTAAGTGACTTGCTCTTGAGCAAATAGCTAGTGAATGTCAGAGGCAGAATACAACTTAATGCGCTTTTGACCACATTGCATTACTTCTATTAGCTTCATCTCTTTTTGGCTCTGATTAAACTCTTTCCTGATCTGTATGTTATATGTAGATAGAGCAATAATCATGGCTATTTACATGGAATGTCATAGCTTACAGAGTGCTTTAAAATTATTATTCCGTTAGGTATCTAGTGCCAGCATTATTATTTCTCTTTTACAAATGTCGTAACTCAGACCTAACTCTGGCTGGTCTAGTAGTTCGGGTTTGAGACTAGGACAAAATAAGGCGCTGGTAAATCATAGTTAACAAAAGGAGGTTTTACTTAGCCAAAAGATGAAAAGGATACAGAGCATTGGGTAAATTGTATCCCACCTTTGCCTGTTTCTGTATGGAAATGTGCTTGTTTAGAAGGGTATGGTGAGGTGCTTGGCAAGGCTGTAAGATTCATAAGTCTGAGAGCTCTGACTCCTCATAGGCTAGCTTCTTGTGTGCCCTTATGTAAGCAAGAGGTGGCGTCTAAGGATGATCTCAACACTTTTTAAGGAAAAACAAACAAGCAAGCAAAAACAAATTAGCCTAGCCTGTTTGAGCAAGGATCCTAGGAAATGTTGGGCCAGCCTCCAGGGCAGGCAGGAACCTGGGAGATATTGCTCCTACAATAGATGGTGAGAGATTAAGCAACTTGCCTTTGGTCATAGAGCTGTTGAGTGTCTACTGCAAGTTGGGCAGTCCATGTGCTCTCTTGGTAACGTCTTTATATTAAGAGAATGCAACGGATTATAATAGTGTGAATGGAAAGAGCAACCATCACAACACATTAACAAATGAATGTTACAAAATTACAAAGAATAAGTTTGGCTTTCTCAAAAGAGAGTTATTAGAATAGACCTCCTCTCACTACTTTGCAGAGGTGAATGGAGTGTCCATGAGTTTTGCATACATTGTCAGCTTTTTATGTTTTGATTGGTTTGTTGATATTTTCCTCTCTTTCCTTTTATTTTAAAATATTTTTTTTGTTGTTATATGGGGTGACCCTCTGGGAAGAAGGAGGAAGAAGGATACAGGGAGAAATTTAGATGTAAAAATATATCAGTAAAAAAAACTACTTTAAAAAATCAACAAAAAAGCCTCTAGTGTTGTTGAATGAACCCTTGGTTGTAAATTCATGGAAACAAAATGCGAGAGTCACATAGAGTAGGTGGACATGGGTGAGCTGTAATATGCATCATTGGAGGGAATACCTACATGAGTGATCATTAATTTATTGGTTTATTTGAATGCCTTGACTCCAAGTAGAGCATTTTTGTCATTGTGTAATACTATCACTCAATATTCTAGTACAGGATGATGCTGTATCTTTGTGTGAGATGGTGAAATTTTGTGTTTATATCAGGGCATACTTGAGCTCAGTTAAGCTTTCTGTTTTCCTTGCTCTCAAAGAATAAATTCTCTCTCTCTCTCTCTCTCTCTCTCTCTCTCTCTCTCTCTCTCTCT